>NW_015542399.1:178345-178615 GCF_001515605.1 Sinocyclocheilus anshuiensis | reverse complement strand
CACCCTGTCTGCGCCCGATCTTGTCTGATCTCGGAAGCTAAGCAGGGTCGGGCCTGGTTAGCACTTGGATGGTAGACCGCCTGGGAATACCAGGTGCTGTAAGCTTTACTGTTTTCTTCACTACTTATCTAATACACTGGCCTATAAAGTGGCTGATCTTTAAATAGCCCACTCCTAGAAACAGTCCTCGCTTATGGCCATACCACCCTGTCTGCGCCTGATCTTGGAAGCTAAGCAGGGTCGGGCCTGGTTAGTACTTGGATGGGAGAC
>NW_015542399.1:156494-163994 GCF_001515605.1 Sinocyclocheilus anshuiensis | reverse complement strand
GTTTTAAACTGGTTTAAATCATTCTTAACAAACAGGAGATTTGTGGTAAAAACTGGAAGTTTTCACTCGACCACAAGCAACCTAACTTGTGGAGTTCCACAAGGTTCTATCTTATCTCCCGCTCTCTTCTCTCTTTATCTTCTACCACTGGGCTCTATTTTTAGAAAACACAACGTCTCTTTTCACTGTTATGCCGATGACCTACAAATTTATTTGCCTCTGACTAAGGAAACAAACTTTACCATTGGTACTCTTACTGCTTGTCTTACTGATGTCAAATCATGGCTTTCTAAAAACTTTCTATTCTTGAACCCAGATAAAACAGAAGTTATTGTTTTTAGTCCCTCAGAACATAGGGCAAGTATTCAACCCAATCTCGAGACCTTAAACTCCTTCATTTCTCCCCATGTTCGAAATCTGGGTGTGTTGTTTGATAATTCCTTAAAATTTGATAAACAAATTAGTGCTGTAGTAGGTTCTAGCTTCTTCCATCTTCGCTCCCTTTCTAAAATCAAGTCATTTCTCTCAAAAAGCTCTCTAGAGGTTGCTATCCATGCCTTTATTACGTCTCGGCTGGATTATTGCAACAAGTATTTCAAAAAAAGCAACAAGTCTCTCGGCTACAAGTAGTTCAAAATGCAGCAGCTAGATTCTTGAAGCGGTGTAAAAAGTTTGATCATGCCACTCCCCTCTTGCGATCATTGCATTGGCTGCCAGTTCACTATCGAACTGAGTTTAAAATATTGCTACTTGTCTATAAATCACTTAACAATCAAGCTCCGTCTTATTTATCTGATTTACTCCACCCCTACTCCTCTAAGAGGGGACTAAGATCAGAGGGCAAATTTCTCCTTCAAACCCCTAGAACCCGCTTAAAAACCAGAGGATCTAAAGCCTTTGAAGTGGCTGGTCCCACCCTCTGGAACAACTTACCAGTTCACATCAGAATGGCTTCCACTTTATCTGAGTTCAAGTCATATCTTAAAACACATCTTTTCTCTCTGGCTTTTAACGTGTAGTAATATGTGCCTTTGAATTGTTTTAATCTGCTTTTGCTGTTGTATGGATTTTGAATTGTTTCTATTTGTTTACTGATCTTCTTGTTATATATTATTGTATGTTGTGCAGCACTTTAGTCGGCCTTGTTTCGTGCTTAAATGTGCTCTAGAAATAAAACTGAACTTGAACTTGAACTACTTATCTAATACACTGGCTTATAGAGTGGCTGATCTTTAAATAGCCCACTCTTAGAGACAGTCCTCGCTTACGGCCATACCACCCTGTCTGCGCCCGATCTTGTCTGATCTCGGAAGCTAAGCAGGGTCGGGCCTGGTTAGTACTTGGATGGGAAACTGCCTGGTAATACCAGGTGCTGTAAGCTTTAGCGTTTTCTTCACTACTTATCTAATACACTGGCCTATAGAGTGGCTGATCTTTAAATGGCCCACTCTTAGAGAAAGTCCTTGCTTATGGCCATACCACCCTGTCTGCGCCTGATCTCGTCTGATCTTGGAAGCTAAGCAGGGTTGGGCCTGGTTAGTACTTGGATGGGAGACTGCCTGGGAATACCAGGTGCTGTAAGCTTTAGCGTTTTCTTCACTACTTATCTAATACACTGGCCTATAGAGTGGCTGATCTTTAAATAGCCCACTCTTTGTGGCAGTCCTTGCTTACGGCCATACCACCCTGTCTGCGCACTGAGTTGGTACATTCCAGGAAGTGTGAGTTGGCAGTTGGGAGAGAAAGGCTCTCCCATATTTGTTTGTTTTCTATATTGTATTTTCGTTTGATAATTATTTAAAGTTTATAAGTTTAATTTTATTTTAGTTTTGTTTAAACCTCAGACAGTTTTACTGTCTGGGGTTTTTATTTTTATTTTTTTTTTTCGAAATGACGGATATTATGGCTACGGAACAAGATCGGACATTAGACCAAGAGAAAATGGATAAAGTTAATGCTGAAATGAACAACGGAAAGGATATTGATAAGGACAAAGAAAACAATGAAACATGGGCAATGGTTGTCACAAGAAGAAAAAAGAATGGAATGGATTTAAGGAGTGGAGGAAATGGAGAGCGACAAACAAGTCAAGGTAAACAAACAATTGAAAAGAATGATGGAAGACGAGAATCAAGTCAAAGAAATGAGACATTAAAAAAGATCAAAAGTCAATCAAAATATCAGAGAATATAAAAAAGAAACAACT
Source organism: Sinocyclocheilus anshuiensis (assembly GCF_001515605.1). Classification (NCBI taxonomy): domain Eukaryota; kingdom Metazoa; phylum Chordata; class Actinopteri; order Cypriniformes; family Cyprinidae; genus Sinocyclocheilus; species Sinocyclocheilus anshuiensis. The sequence continues at coordinate 161,788 of NW_015542399.1, read as the reverse complement.
TTAACGTTGAATGTAAATAATCCAGAAAAAAAAACTGTGATGATGATAATAAAGGCTGTGGAAGAAAAGACTGCAATTGGAAAACTGTATGGACTGAGGAAAAAAAAATTTTTTTGATTATGAACTAACAATGGAAAATGAGACAGACTGTGTAAAGTTAACGGATGGATTATTGATTGATGGACAATTTTGTGAGATCCAAAAACTATGTACAACTGAAAGAATGGTCTCCTTTCTGCATTTGCCCAACTATATAAAGGACAATGAAATCATCCAAAAACTGGTAGATTGGGGAGTAAATCCGATTCTCCCGTTAAGAAGGAGATATTATCCGGGCACAACTGTTGCGGACGGAACAAGGTTTTTAAGAGTAAAATTTCCTAAGGAGATTATGACTCTGCCATACAATGCAAGATTTGACACGGAAGAAGGACCAAAATACTTCAGAGTACTTCATGATCAGCAACTAAAGACTTGTAGAATATGTGCAAGCACAAATCATGAAAAAAAGGACTGCCCTCAATATGTTTGCAGAGACTGTCTGGAGCAGGGGCACTTTGCGCGGGACTGTCAAGCCCTGCGGTGCCAAAGCTGTGAAAAGACTTGGACGAGGTGCACATGTGAATCTGAAGAGGAGGGTAATGTAGAAATGGAGATGGAGGTGCAGGAGCACATGGAGGAGTCAAGCGACGACAGAAAGGAAGACGAAATACAGGAAATGAATGGAACAACAGAGGATCTACATAAACAAGAAAAGGAGGTACGTACGGGGAGAGAGGACAATGGAGATAAAGAAACTGGAGTATATACAACAGAGACTGAGACACAGCAAACTACGGACAATAATGGACAAATCAAAGAGAAGGAATGTGCAACAGCAAGTGAAACAGCAGACAGCAGGCATAAAGAGGAGGTAAGCGATGAGGAAGCTGATGAAACAAACTTTGAGTTTGAAAGTAGAACACTGGACAGTATGAATAGAAGACGTAAAATGAAAAAAGTTGCGCAAATAAACATTGAACAAGTATTAAAGAAACAAAAATTAAGAAGAGAAGCAAAAGCAAGGTTAAAAGATGATAGAATAGATCTAAAACTTTAGATCTCAAGAGAGACCTTACATGGATTATGGGTTGTTTTGGTTTGTGTTTTTCTTTTCTTTTATTATGAGTAATTTATTTTGGTCTCGATAAATGTTAGAGGGTTGTCATCTAAATTCAAGTTTGAAAATGTAATTAATTTAACAAAATCCAGTGATATTTTATGTATACAAGAGACTGGATGGAATGAAACAATAATTGATGATTTTAAAAAATGTTGGGATGGAGAAATATGGTACAGTAATGATTTAAATAAGAAAAAAGGCTTGGCGATACTAATTAGAAGGGGAGTAGTAGAATCGACGAATGTTTTATTTAAAGACAACAATGGAAGAATTTTAACTGTTAAAATTATGGTAAGGGGAGAAGAAATAACAATATGTAACATACATGCTCCAAATGAAGATATGGAAAGAGTTACTTTTTTTAAAGAGTTGAGCGTTTTAATTAATGGATGGAAGAATGTCATTGTTACAGGAGATTTTAATACTGTTTTAGAAAGAATAGATGTTGAAGATTTTATGGTGTATAGAGCTGATGTTGGAAGAAAAGAATTGAAATGTATGATGGATAAACATAAATTTGTAGATGTATGGAGAGATAGAAACAGAGTTAAAAGAGAATATTCAAGAAGACAGTGGGTGAATACAATTTTAAAACAAAGCAGAATAGATTTCATTTTATGTGACAGAAGATTTGAGCATTTTATTTCAAAAATTTTCTATAAAATGTATAGCGGGAGTGATCATGATTTTTTATATGTAACGATGGATTTCAGTGGAGTTGAGAGAGGACCAGGTGTATGGGTGGTTAATACAGAGCTTTTAAAGAACGAATTTTATCAAATGGAAATGGAAAATCGAATTATTAATAGTGTAGATGATGTTTTATATGATGAAGCAATATGTGTCTGGTGGGACAATATAAAATCAGATATCAAAAGATTGTCTGTAGAATTTTCTAAGAAAATACAGAAAGCAAAAAGAGCTAAAGAAAGAGAATTAAATAAAGAATGGGAAAATGAAATTAAAAAGATAACTGAAGTAAATACGGATATTAGAAAAATAGTAATATTAGAAGAGAAACTTAAAAAAATGGAAGAGGACAAATGTATTGGTGCTAGAATAAGAAGTAAGATAAGAAATACAGTGGAAGGAGAAAGAAGTACAAAGTTTTTTTATGATGCAGAAAAGACTAGACAAAAAGCTGATTTAATAAAGAATGTTTCAATGGAAGGTAAAAATATAAAAGATAAAAAAGGGATTTTAAAAGCGGTCAAGGATTTTTATGGTGTTTTATTTAAGAAAAAAGGAGTTAATGAGGAAGATGAAGAATTTTTGTTAAATCAAATCAAAGTTAAAGTTAAAGAGGATGATAAAAAATTGTGTGATAGTCATATAACAGAAGAGGAGATAAATGAAGCTATAATACAATTAAGTAATGGGAAAAGTCCTGGTTTAGATGGTCTATCATCTGAATTTTATAAGGTTTTTAAATATGTGTTAATACCTATTTTGAAAGATATTTTCATAGTTATTTTTAAGAATGGACAATTGAGTGAGAGTATGAAGAAAGGCATGATTAAAATAATTTATAAAAAGAAAGGGAATAAAGATGATTTGCAAAATTACAGACCATTAAGTATGCTCAACACAGACTATAAAATACTAGCAAAGATTTTAGCGAATAGACTTAAAAAAGTAGTTCACCACATTATTACGACTAATCAGGCGTATGGCATAGTAGGAAGAGATATAGCGGATACGGTAACAAGCATTAGAGACTTAATTTGGTACATGAAAGAGAAAAAGAGTGATGGTTTTGTATTCAGTATAGATCTAGAAAAGGCATTTGACAGAGTTGAAGACAAATATTTATTTGATTTAATCCAACAATTTGGTTTTGGTAGTAATAGAACAAAAAAAAATTCAGTATGCAGATGATACTACACTGTTTTTAAAAGATTTTAATAGTGTGGAAAAAGCTATGGGAATTTTTGATAAATACTGTCGAGGTTCGGGTGTAAAAGTAAATAAGGAAAAAACTGAGTATATTAAGATTGGAAAAGTGGATATTCCACAAAGAGATTGGCGATTCAAAGAACAAAAAAGTAATATAAAAATTTTAGGCATTACACTTGGATATGATGAAAGTAAAACTAGAGAAATAAATTGGGATGAAGTTGTAAACAAAATGGAAAAAAGATTAAATTTTTGGAAACAGAGATTGCTGTTTCTAAAAGGGAAGGTACTTGTCTTAAATTCGCTTTTTTTATCCAAAATGTGGTATGTTTTAAGTGTTGTTAGTTTACCGATGTGGGTATATAAGAGAATAAAAACTATGATTTTAAAGTTTCTTTGGGATGGTAAGCCATCTAAAATAGCTTATAATACAATCATTGGAAAGGTGGAAGAGGGAGGATTAGGACTTATAGATCCATGGTTAAGAATGAAAAGCATGAGAATTAAAACACTAAAAAAGTTTCTTAACGAAGACAACATTCCGTGGAAAAGTGTCATGAATTATGTTATTAATAAATGTGGACAAATAGGTAACGATTTTTTATGGATGGCTTTTAAGGATAATATGATAGAAAATATACCAGAGTTTTATAAAGAATTGTTGAGAGCCTGGAAAATGTTTTATGATAATGTGTATGTAGAGATTAAAGGGAGAAAACAGTACCTACAGCAACCCCTATTTTTAAATCAAAATAATAAAAGCAAAAAACTCATGTTTTATGAAAACTGGTACGCAGTAGGTTTTAGACAAGTAAAAGATATTTTATATGAAGTGAAACCTGGCTTTTTGCCTACGCAAGCAATAATTGATTCACTTGAGGAAAGAGAAGATATAGAAAACAAAGGAAAAATTGAAGAACAATATACAAAATTAAAATTAGCATTGCCAGAACGTTGGATTAAAATTATCGAGGATAATGAAAAAGAAATTGAGAATGAAAAACCAAAGGTTTTTTTAAAAGCAGGGGATGATACGATTGTTTTTAATGATTGTGTCATTAAGATGTTTTATACCTGTTTACGAAAGAATGTTTTTGTAAAACCAAAAGCAATAGAATATTGGGAAAAGTTATTTGACAATTTTGATGCTTCGAATATATGGAAAAATGTAAGATTGAATTGTAAAAGTCCAGTTTTGGAACATTTTGATTTTTTATTAAGACACAATTGTGTGTTGACAGAAATTATTTTAAGTAAAATTGGGTTAGCGCAAGATGAAATGTGCAAAGTGTGTTTGGAGAAAAAGGAGGGTGTATTACATTTATTTTTAAAATGCAGAAAGTTAAGTGATTTTATAAAAATGTTAAAAAAGATGGTATGTGATTTTCTGTATAATGACAAGATTAGTTTGGAAGAATGGGATACATTGCTTTTATTTGGTTTCAATGGAAAGACAAAAAATAAGTATGCTATTAATTTTATGTTAACGCTTGCAAGATTTGCAATATGGAGAAGAAGAAATATAATGAAACAAAAGAAAAAAGAAATAGCAATAACTTTATTATATAAACAGATTTTGATGGATGAAATACAAGTTTTATATGACTATTGTAAAATGCTTGAGAATATGGAAATGTTTGAAAAATGTATTACAAAAAATAATCTTGGACTGGTTTTGAGGTTCTGTTACCAGAAGATGTTTAAATATTTGTGAAAAAAAATAAATAAATCTCGTCTGATCTCGGAAGCTAAGCAGGGTCGGACCTGGTTAGTACTTGGATGGGAGACCGCCTGGGAATACCAGGTGCTGTAAGCTTTAATGAAAAAAACAAAACAAAAAAAATGTCTGCGTCTGATCTCGGAAGCTGAGCAGGGTCAGACCTGGTTAGTACTTGGATGGGAGACCGCCTGGGAATAACACTGGCCTATAGAGTGGCTGATCTTTAAATAGCCCACTCTTTGAGGCAGGCCTTGCTTACGGCCATACCACCCTATCTGCGCCCGATCTCGTCTGATCTCGGAAGCTAAGCAGGGTCGGGCCTGATTACTTCTTGGATGGGAGACTACCTGGGAATACCAGGTGCTGTAAGCTTTAACGTTTTCATCACTACGTATCTAATACACTGGCCTATAGAGTGGCTGATATTTAAATAGCCCACTCTTTGTGGCAGTCCTTGCTTATGGCCATACCACCCTGTCTGCGCCTGATCTCGTCTGATCTTCGAAGCTTAGCAGG
>NW_015542399.1:153223-155834 GCF_001515605.1 Sinocyclocheilus anshuiensis | reverse complement strand
GCCTGGGAATACCAGGTGCTGTAAGCTTTAGCATTTTCTTCACTACTTATCTAATACACTGGCCTATAGGGTGGCTAATCTTTAAATAGCCCACTCTTTGTGGCAGTCCCCGCTTACGGCCATACCACCCTGTCTGCGCCCGATCTTTTCTGATCTCAGAAGCTAAGCAGGGTCGGTCCTGGTTAGTACTTGGATGGGTGACCGCCCGGGAATACCAGGTGCTGTAAGCTTTAGCGTTTTCTTCACTACTTATCTAATACACTGGCCTATAGGGCGGCTGATCTTTAAATAGACCACTCTTTGTGGCAGTCCTTGCTTACGGCCATACCACCCTGAGGGCGCTAGTCAGTTGCTGGTGTACAGGAAGTGTTTGGCTGCAGTGGGTGAGAAAGGCTCACCAGACCTCTCTGTGTTTGTTTTGTTATAAATATGTCTTTATTTTCATCAGTGTACATTTTTTTGTGTGTTTAAGTTTGTCCTCCCAGCAGCGGCTGCTGTTTGGGAGGACCATCTTTGTTTTTTGTTTTGTTTTTTGCGTCGGTTTTTGTTAGTTTTTTTTTTTCTCTATGGATGGACCAATGGTGACTGATACAGCAATGGCGGGGGAAGCACGGCGGAGGAATGACAATGGACTGGATAAAGGACAAGGAAATGGTAACGAAAAAGATAAAGAAACAAGGAGGGAGAGTGTGAAAAGGGTATATTTAAAAGAAGCAACGGTGACTGTGGATGTGGCGCACGTGAAAGACGCGAGGGCCGCAGATATCATCAAAGCAGTGACACAGTGGATCGGGGATGGGAGGATTCCGGCAGTTAGACCGAAACAAACAAAGGAGTACGAGATAACATTGGAAAGCGAAGATGACACAGAGCTTTTAATAGATTGACTGATTATCAAGGGAGAGAACTGCGAAGTGAAAAGATTACAGAACAGAGACTACGTTGTCTCCTTCATGCATCTGCCCATCTACCTCGCTGACGAAGAGATTTTAAATAAACTGGAGGGATGGGGAGTTTCCCCAATTTCAAAAATAAAGCGGCGTTTTTATCCGGGCACCAGCATTGAGGATGGGACGAGATATGTAAAGACGCGGTTCCCGAAAGAGGTGGCCTCCCTCCCTTAGAGCACGAAAATAGAAACGTCAGAGGGTCCACAATACTTTCGGGTGATGCACAGCCATCAGGTGAAGAGCTGACGAAGAGATTTTAAATAAACTGGATGGATGGGGAGTTTCCCCAATTTCAAAAACAAAGCGGCGTTTTTATCCGGGCACCAGCATTGAGGACGGGACGAGATATGTAAAGTCGCAGTTCCAGAAGGAGGTGGCCTCCCTCCCTTACAGCACGAAAATAGAAACGGCAGAGGGTCCACAATACTTTCGGGTGATGCACAGCCATCAGGTGAAGACATGTCGGCTGTGCATGAGCCCAGACCATGTGGTGAAGGATTGCCCGGAGTTCAAGTGCTTTAAATGTGAGGAGAGGGGGCACTTTGCGAGGAACTGAAACGCCGTGACGTGCCCGGGTTGCAATTTGGTTTTAAATAAGTGTGAGTGTTGGATGGAGGGCGAGGGCGAGGAGGAGGAGGAAGAGCAGCAGGTGGGCGGGCGGGTGCATGAACGAGACAACGAGCAGCGAGAGGACGAATCAAGAGTACAAGGCGAAGAGTGTAACGAACAGGACATACAAACACAACAGGACGGGGGGATTTGGACACAGATCGTTTTGACTGACAGCTTGCAAAGTGCTTTGGATACTGTGGAACTGGACGATCAAAGGAATAAAGAATTGAGCGATGCACAACAGGAGGGAATTTTATGGACACAGATGGATGTGACTGACAGTTTGCAAAAGGTGTTGGACACTGTGGAACTTGATGATCAGAATAAAAAGGAACAATCTGCTACAAAGGAAAGTGAACAAGGAAAAGAAAACGAGGAGACACAGGGGAAAGCATCAAAAAGAAGAAGATCTGTAAAGGTAATGCCCAATTTAGAGACTGCAAGAAAAAGAGTGCTTAAATATGATAGTATTGAGTGTACGAATAAGTATGAGTTGTTAAAGGATTTGGAGGAGATGGACTGAGTTTATGGGTTTTACGTATGTTTTTATATGTTTTATGCTTTTAAGAATTGTTACTTTTAATGCTAGAGGGCTTTTGGACATAAGAAAATTTGAAAAAGTGAAAGAAATGTGTAAAGGAGAAGATGTGATTTTACTACAAGAAACTAACTGGAGGGAAGGGTACATGACTGAAATAAGGAAACGGTGGAGTGGAGGGATTTTATATAATAATGGTGATGGGAGGCTGGGAAGAGGAGTTGCGGTTTTAATAAAAGAAAACTGGTGTATCATGTAAAACACTGTATAATGACAAAGACGGGAAATGTATCGCGTTTGAAATGGAGTATGAGGGCAAAATAGTAATTATGTTTAATGTTCATGCACCAACAGAAGAGAACGAAAAGAAAGAGTATTTTAATGTGTTACGAGATTTTTTAAAGAAACAAAGTTATTATTATGATGGGTGATTTTAATACTGTTTTTAGTAAATTAGAAATGGCTGAGGGAATGGTTTTTAAAAATGATAAAGGAAGAAAAGAACTGAAAT
>NW_015542399.1:140819-152465 GCF_001515605.1 Sinocyclocheilus anshuiensis | reverse complement strand
GCCCGCATCCAGAAACGCCCGGGTGATACGTTGTCTATAGCAAGACCCACATCGTCTTTACAAAGACGTAATGTCAAGTTTGCCACGCAGCGTCGTCTTTAAAAAGACGCACCTGAATTTGCTCTTTTAGGGGAAAAAGCTCTTTTAGCGTGCTGAGGCACACAGGGGACATGATCATCTGCAACACAAACAGGGGGTAGTGCAGCCTGATGTGTGCAACCCACTCGACACGGGAAACCACCACAGCTGAAGCGCCGTACCGCCAACACGAAGAGCTCTCCCTGAACTCGTTGAACTCGTTCAGTCTTCTTCTCTCAGTAGAGTAGTCAGGAGCAGAACGATGTGATCGCTAGCGAAAAGCGTGCATTGGCTCGTTTAGTTTACACTCGAAGTAGATTGGTCCCTCTAAGCGAGATCCCAATTCGTCGGTCCTCCGACGTGACGTCGAGAGTGACCGACTGAAAGGGAACAAAGTAGAATGGAAAAAAGCAATGGAGTATTTTTTAAGTAAGTGTGGTCATTTTAATTTAGGGGATAATATACTGTGGATGAGGACAAAGAAATGGATGACGGAGGGAGTGCCAGATTTTTATAAAGAAGTGATGAGTGTGTGGGGAAAATGTCTAACTTGTGTGTATTTTAATCCACAAGGTAGAGAGAACATTTTAAATCAACCTCTTTTTTTAAACAACGGCATTTTAAACCAAGGGAAGGGAATCTTTTATAAGAAATGGTGGGATGTAGGGATAACAAAAGTAAGGGATGTTTTATATGAGTTTAAAGAAGGGTTTTTACCAATACAATACATTGTGGATGTCATGGAAGAGGCAAAGGAGGACTTTACCAGACAGGAATTAATAAACAAATATGATTTAATTAAGAAAGCAATACCTGAAGAATGGATACAACGAATTGAAAATATGGAAGAAACCAAACAAGGACGTGATATATATGTGAAAATGGGAGAAATTTTGTATGCTTTCAAAGAATGTGGTGTGAAAAGGTTTTATTGCTTTTTTAGAGATATTGTTTTTAAAAAACCTGTTGTTAATCAATATTGGTTACAGAAGTTCAGTGGGTTGAAAGAGGAGTGTATAAGGGAAAACATGAAAGGGGAAATTATACAAACAAAATTAAGTAATCTGGAGTATTTTATCAGACACAAAGTGATTTTTACAGATGTTTTATTAAATAAAATTGGAATGGAACAAAGTGCAATGTGTAAAGTATGTTATAATGATGATGAAGGTTTTTTACATTTGTTTTTACACTGTAAAGATTTGGATGGTTTTAATGAAAAATGTAGAAAAATGATTCAGGATTTGATGGGAGAACAAAATTAGGATATTCAATGGAGTAGGGTTGTGATGCTGGGGCTCGATAAACAGTGTAAGAATAAAAAAATTATAAACCTGGTAATAGTAATGAAAAGTGCAATATGGGAAAGAAGAGTAGTAGTGAAAAGAGAAAATATTTTAATGAATGTATGGTACATTTTTAAAAGAAAGGTGGAAATATATGCAAAATATCTGTTTTATTACTTTTATCAAGAAGACAAAATGATTGAATATTATGTTTTTACTCCAGATGTTTCTAAGGTTTTTAATAACTTTGGTTTGGATATCTTCTTTTGTAACAATTTGAAAAATATGACTGGATAAGAGAATTATTTTGTTTTAAGGGCTTTTGAATCTGAATGTCTGAACTGCCTTCTATGGAATTATTGTTTATGGTTCTTAAATGAGAAAATTTGTATACTTTGATGTATTTTAATGTTAAAAATGTTAGATGTATTTTTGTTCTGAAATAATTTTCAATAAAAATAAAAAAAAATTGAAAAAAAGTCTGCGCCCGATCTCATCTGATCTCGGAAGCTAAGCAGGGTCGGGCCTGGTTAGTACTTGGATGGGAGACCGCCTGGGAATATCAGGTGCTGTAAGCTTTAGTGTTTTCTTCACTACTTATCTAATACACTGACCTATAGGGTGGCTGATCTTTAAATAGCTCACTCTTTGAGGCAGTCCTTGCTTGCGGCCATACCACCCTGTCTGCGCTAGAGAGCCAGCAGGAAGTGATAGGTTTGCAGTACAGAGAGAGAGGCTCTTTGAAAACTGTTTGCTTGATTTAATCTCTTGTTTTGGAGCATTTTGTTTTTCGATTTTGGTCTTTGCTTGTGAAATTAGTGGCTGGAAAGTCAGGGTTAACCCTGATAATTCCTATCAGATAAAGTCTTTTGGACTTTTTTCTGCTTGAAGCATGCTGCAGAGATCGGCTTCAGAGTGAGAGGCGAAAGGACTTATGAACTCACAATGAAGGATGAAGAGGCAAAGAGGAAACTAATGGATGGAGTGAGAGTGCGAGGAGTGATGGTGCATGCCAGGGATATAATGAATAATGATATGGTGGTGTCTTTTATCAATTTGCCGGTGTACTTAGAGGATGAGAAGATACTCTCCAAGCTACAAGAGTGGGCAGTACAACCACTTTCACCAATAAAACGTCGGGTATGGCCTGGAATAGTTGATGGAACACGTTTCTTAAAAGTTCGCTTTACAGAACAGGTATGTTCACTTTCATACTCCACAAAGTTTGAGACTCTGAGAGGCACAGAATATTTTCGTGTCATCCATGATAGACAAGTACGTGTTTGCAGACTTTGTATCAAGCCAGGGCACATATTTAGAGAGTGCCCCGAATTAAAGTGCTTCAAGTGTGGTGGAGGAGGACATTATGCAAGAGATTGCGAAGAATGGATAGGATTAGAGAGAGAGCGAGTGGATGGACAAGAAGATGGTGAAAGGAGGAACAGTGTTCTGACAGAGGAGCAAGAGGAGGAAACAACTGATGATGTGAGCGGGGGGGGCGGGGGAAGATGGAGCTGAGGATGGTGAAAGAAGAAGCAAAATGGAGTGGCGAGACAGAGCTGAAAGTATCAGCGAAGAGGATGATGGGGAGGAGGAGATGGAGCAGTCGGAAGAGATTGAGGAAGAGGAGGAGATAGGTGAAAGTGATGTGAAAGAAAGAGGTAAAGAAGAGGAAAAGAAAGAGACTGCACAGGAACTGATGGAAAGCAGAGGTTGAAAAAAGAGAGATGGAGGAAAAAAAGAAGGACTGAAAACAAAGATTAAAAGACTAAGTTCAAAGAGGAAGTCTGAGATAGACGGAGAACAGTCTGAACAGATAAAGGAACCATGTATGTGATGTCTGTTTAAACGTTTTTTGTTGAGTTATGTCATTGTATATGTTCTCAATTGACCCTGCTCATTCTCAGTGTGGAGTGCATGCAGGCCAAACGGAATTTGACAGTCTGTGTGTTACGTTTTTATCCTCCGTTATGAGAACTGGCATTCCCAGCTCTTTTGGGGATGGCTGCATTAACAGGTTATGGACCCAGTAAAGAGTTTGGGAGCGGATGGAATCGGTTATGTTTTGACGGAGATGAAAATAATTATGAACTGTGGGAAACAACGTTTCTGGCGCATTTGCGTCTGCTCGACCTAAAAACCACTATATTGGGTGGAGCCCCCGCTGCGGATGATGAGGGCACGGTGGAAGATGCCAGTAAAAATGAAGAGGCATATGCAGTTCTAATTCAATTGCTGGATGATAAGAGTCTGTCGCTTGTAATGAGAGACGCCGCTGATGATGGCAGGAAGGCGTTACAGATCCTGAGAGACCATTATGCTGGTAAGGGGAAGCCACGCGCGATAAGTTTGTATACAGAGCTGACATCTCTTCAGAAAGGTGTGAATGAAACCGTCACAGATTATATTATTCGTGCAGAGACTGCCATCACAGCACTGCGGAATGCAGGAGAGACTTTGAGTGACGGCTTCTTGACTGCAATGATTTTAAAGGGTCTGCCTGACGCATTTAAATCATTCTCTGTTTACGTTATGCAGAGTGATGAAAAGTTAACATTTGCCGATTTTAAAACAAAACTGAGGAGCTATGAGAGCACAGAGAAGTTTTGTACTGCTAGCTTGGGTGAGGACAGCGTGATGAAAGTCAAAGGAAGAGACAACTGAAGTGTGAAATTCACCTGTTATTACAACTGCGGCCAGAAAGGACACAAAGCCGCGGAGTGCACGTCAGCTGCTGGGGAGCGCAGGGAGCAGAGACAATGGTGCAGTTTCTGTAAAAGCACCACGCATAAAGACTTGACCTGCCGGCGGAGAAAGCGGGATAAGGTGAAGCAAGCAGTGGATGAGAAGGACCACACGTTCGCATTTAAGGTGGAGCAGGTGGACGATGCTCCGGTCGGCGGAGTGAAGATGAAAGGCCTCATGGTAGACTCCGGAGCCACTAAGCATATCGTCACAGATATCGGGAAATTCAAGGATTTTGACTCAAGTTTTAAGCCTCAGAGCCATATTCTGGAGTTGGCTGATGGAGAGCGGGCCAGCGGCATCGCGTTGAAGAAAGGCACCGCTAAAGTGCACTTGAGAGACAGCAAAGGCCGCATTGTGGACATGATGTTGATGGAGGCACTTTATGTGCCATCATTTTCCCAGGACATCTTTTCTGTTAAAGTGGCAATTGTGTACAGACCAACAGTCATCTTCAAGGAAGGACAGAATAGGCTCATCCACAAAAATGGTACAACTTTTGATATTCATATGTATGATAGACTGTTTTATTTAAGTACTGTTACAAATGAGATTGATGAGTGTAACATGTGCTATGACCTACAGACATGGCATGAAATATTAGGTCACTGTAACTATGATGACGTGTTAAATTTGGAGAGTGTTACAGATGGGATGAAAATTAGAGGTAAAACTGACAAGTCTAAATTGAAATGTGAAGTGTGTGTAAAAGGTAAATTTGCTCAGAATAGAAATAGAGATCCAGATGAGAAAGCAAAAGAAGTACTTGAACTTGTCCATGTAGATTTGGCTGGTCCTATAGAGCCGGCAGGAAAAGAGGGTTTCAGATTTGCCTTAGCATTCACAGATGTCTATTCAGGAGATGTGTTCACTTATTTCCTGAAAACTAAGAGTAATACTGTTAAAGCCACAGAGAGGTTCATTGCTGATGTTGCACCATATGGTAAAATCAAATGTATAAGATCAGATAATGGAACAGAGTTTACATCTTCTGTGTTTCAGTCACTGCTTAGTACAAACGCCATTAGACATGAAACCTCAGCTCCTTATTCACCCTATCAGAATGGGACAGCTGAAAGAGCTTGGAGAACTCTGTTTGAAATGGCAAGATGTATGTTGATTGAAGGTAAATTACCAAAAGAGTTGTGGACATATGCGGTACAAACTGCTGCTATAATCAGAAATAGATGCTACAATAGACGTCTTGGACAAACTCCATATTACCTGATAACTGGCAAGAAGCCTGACCTGTCCAAAATGAGAGTGTTTGGGTTAGAATGTTGTGCATACAAATATGACAAGAAAAAATTGGACACTAGCTGTGAAAAGGGAATATTTGTTGGTTATGACAAAAGTTGGTGACCTTATTACTGCAGCGAGTAATGGTCAAATACTCAAAAGTGTGAAGGAAATGTTGGGAGCTAAATTTAAAATTAAAGATCTTGGAAAACTTAGACATTTCCTGGGCATTGACTTTACACAAACAAATGGTGAAATAAAAATGAACCAGAAAAGATACATCACAAAAATTTTGAACAGATTTGACATGACTCACTGCAAACCAAGATCAACACCATGTGAAATAAAAATGAAATTTGACAATGATGGTAAACCTGCTGATTCAAAGAGGTATCGTGAAGTGGTTGGCAGTTTAATTTATGTAATGACAAGTACTCGCCCAGATTTGAGTTTTATTGTTAGTAAATTGTCACAATATCTATCTGTACCAAAAGAACAACATTGGGTTGCAGCTAAACATGTGTTGAGATATTTAAAAGGCACTGTGGACCTGGAATTGTGTTATAAGAAAAATTATGCAAATCTTAAACTTGTGGCCTAGTGATGCAGACTGGGCAGCAGACCTGAATGACAGGCGTAGTGTTACTGGTTACTGTTTTAGTTTGTCTGAGAGTGGGCCTATTATTTCCTGGAAGTCAAAGAAACAACAAACTGTTGCTTTATCCACATGTGAAGCTGAATACATGGCTTTATCAGCTACTGCACAGGAAAGCCTGTATCTTGTCAATTTAATAAATGGAATGGACAATGTACTTGAATATGCACCAGTGACAGTTTTTGAGGACAAGCAAGGTGCTATTGCCCTTTCAAAAAACCCTGTATGTCGTCAGAGGAGTAAGCATATTGACATTACAAATAATTTTGTCCGATCTGTACTCAGTGATGGAAAAATAACTCTTCATTACTGTTCTACAGTTGATATGGTGGCAGATATTTTAACTAAATCTGTATCTAGAATCAGAATGGATAAATTTGTGTTTTCTATTTGGTATGTGATGCACTGTGTTGTACTTTGTAAATCTAAGAACAAGTGGGGGTGTTGAGTTATGTCATTGTATATGTTCTCAATTGACCCTGTGACCTAGTTTCTGGAAGTGGGTGGGATGACACACCGGTGCGCAATTATTAATAAATGGCCACTGCTCATTCTCAGTGTGGAGTGCATGCAGGCCAAACGGAATTTGACAGTCTGTGTGTTACGTTTTTATCCTCCATTATGAGAAACGGCATTCCCAGCTCTTTTGGGGATGGCTGCACCAACAGTTTTATTTAATTATATGTGTGTTTTTGTTTTTGTTTGTTTGGTTACTCTCATGGCCACTGTAACTTCAATAAATATAAATGGGTTAAGGGATAAAAGCAAGACGAAAGAGTTATTATTTACATATAGGAGTGATATAATTTGTATACAGGAAACCAATTGGGAAGAGGATAAAGTAAGGGAGATGAGAGAAGAGTGGAGATGGGACATATACTATAATAATGGAGCAAAAAATGCAAGAGGTGTGGCAATATTATTTAAAAAAGATAGTGTAGAACAGGGGTGCCCAAACTCGGTCCTGGAGGGCCGATGTCCTGCAGAGTTTAGATCCAACCCCAATTAGACACACCTGAACCAGCTAATCAAGCTACTAATACATAGTATTACTATGCATACTAGAAACTTCCCGGCAGGTGTGTTGAGGCAAGTTGGAGCTAAACTCTGCAGGTCACCAGCCCTCTAGGACTGACTTTGGAGACCCTGAATTAGACTTTTCGTAATGATTTGAATATGCAATGTAGTTGTGTCAACGAAGTTGAAAAAACATTCAAAAGCAATGCAAATTTTTCTTAAAAGTTTGCTTTACAGAACAGGTATGTTCACTTCCATACTCCACAAAGTTTGAGACTCTGAGAGGCACAGAATATTTTCGTGTCATCCATGATAGACAAGTACGTGTTTGCAGACTTTGTATCAAGCCAGGGGACATATTTAGAGAGTGCCCCAAATTAAAGTGCTTCAAGTGTGGTGGAGGAGGACATTATGTCCCCATAAGGGGAAGAATGGATGGGATTAGAGAGAGAGCAAGTGGATAGACAAGAAGATGGTGGAAGGTGGAACAGTGTTCTGACAGAGGAGCAAGAGGAGGAAACAACTGATGATGTGAGCGGGGGAGGGAAAGATGGAGCTGAGGATGGTGAAAGAAGAAGCAAAATGGAGTGGCGAGACAGAGCTGAAAGTATCAGCGAAGAGGATGATGGGGAGGAGATGGAGCAGTCGGAAGAGATTGAGGAAGAGGAGGAGATAGGTGAAAGTGATGTGAAAGAAAGAGGTAAAGAAGAGGAAAAGAAAGAGGCTGCACAGGAACTGATGGAAAGCAGAGGTGGAAAAAAGAGAGATGGAGGAAAAAAAGAAGGACTGAAAACAAAGATTAAAAGACTAAGTGCAAAGAGGAAATCTGAGATGCACGGAGAACAGGCTGAACAGATAAAGGAACCACGGGCGGGTATGTGACGTCTGTTTAAACGTTTTATTTAATTATATGTGTGTTTTTGTTTTTGTTTGTTTGGTTACTCTCATGGCCACTGTAACTTCAATAAATATAAATGGGTTAAGGGATAAAAGCAAGATGAAAGAGTTATTATTTACATATAGGAGTGATATAATCTGTATACAGGAGACAAATGGAGAAGAGGATAAAGTAAGGGAGATGAGAGAAGAGTGGAGAGGGGACATATACTATAATAATGGAGCAAAAAATGCAAGAGGTGTGGCAATATTATCTAAAAATGATAGTGTAGAAGGTACAAGAGAGGTGTATAAAGATCAGAGGGGAAGGATCTTGGTAGTTGAATTTATATATGGAGGTATGAATTTTAGATTAATAAATATATATGTTCCAAATATAGAGGTGGACAGGAGGGAAATTTTGGAAGAATTAAAAGGGTTAGTTGTGGGAAAATGTATTATAGTGGGGGATTTCAATATAAAATGTAGTAGATTAGATGTGGGCAAGGGGGTAAAATTGAGATGGGAGAAATCGAGGGGAATGTTGATGGAGATAATGAGAGAAAAGGGGTTGATAGATGTGTGGAGGTATGAAAATCCGGAAAAAGGAGAATTTACTAGGAGGCAGTTAAAGGAAGGTACATTAAAACAGAGTAGAATAGATTTAGCGTTAGTTGAAGAGGAAATCATTAGATACATAGACGGGATAAGACATCAAGGAAATAGCTTAAGTGATCACGATAGTGTTAGGTTCAGAATCAAGATAGGGCGTGAGGAGGTAGGAGGAGGGATGTGGATATTGAATGCAGGGTACATTGAAGAGGAAGAATATGAGATACAGATGAAGGATCTATTAAATAGGGAAAATGAGAAGATAGATGAGTATAAAAGAGATGGTGGATTAGATGATAGAATGGCGGAAAGATGGGAGAAAATAAAAGACCAAATCAAGTTAATTAGTATAAAATATAGTAAGAAAAGAAGGGGAAAGATGAAGAAGGAAGAAAGGGTGCTGAGAGAAAGATTGAGGGAAGAATTAGATAAGGCAGAAGATGAGGAAGGATACAGTATGGAAAAATATATAGAGGTTAAGATGGCACTAGAAAATATGAGAGGGAGAAATGCAGAGGAGCGATTTTAAGAAGGCAAAATATGCATTAGAGGGTGAGAAATATACAGGGTATTTTTTAGGGATAGAGAAAAGGAGACAAAGTAAAACATATATAAACTAAATAAATACAAAAGAGGGCAAAACAACAAAAGATTACGTAGAGATTTTGGAGAGAGTGCAAGAATTCTATGAAGAGTTATATAAGAGGGGAGGAGTAGACGAGGGAAGTATAGATGAAGTATTAGAAAGCGTAGGGAATATTCTAAATAAGGAAGATGGGGAATGGTGTGATAGGGAGATAGAGGAGGAGGAAGTGAAAGAGGCAATGGGGGGTTGAAAAGTGGAAAAAGTCCAGGGAGTGATGGGATCGGTATTGAATGGTATAAAACATATAAGGAAGGGGTAGCACCCATTTTAGTCGAAGTGTTCAAGGAGATAGAAAGAACAGGGACAGTGCAAGATAGAATGGTAGAGGGAGTGATAGCTTTAGTGTATAAGAAGGGGAATAGGTTGGATATAGAGAACTACAGACCAATCAGTTTATTAAATGTGGATTATAAAATATTGACTAAAGTTTTAGCGAACAGAGTGAAAAGAGTGATAGGAAGTATAGTGCAACCAACACAGAGTTACAGCATACCAGGCAGGGATATAGCGGACACGATAGGGACAGTTAGAGATGTGATAGAGTACATGAAACGAGATAAGAAGGGAGGAATAGTAGTAGGGATAGATTGGAATAAAGCATTCGATAGGGTAGAACACACATATTTATTTAGGGTATTAGAGAAGTTTGGATTTGGGGTGAAAATGATAGGATGGGTGAGGAGACTATACGAGAAGGCAAAAAGTTGTATAAAAATAAATGGAGTGCTAACAGACAAGTTTAAGGTTTGAAGGTCAGTGAGACAGGGATGTTCCCTGTCTGCATTATTGTATGCCATTTCAGTAGAGCCTCTAGCCACTCTAACTAAGAGAGATAAAAGAGTAGTTGGTATTGAGTTGCCGTATGGAGGGATGTGTACTATAAACCAATATGCGGATGACACTACAATCACAGTGAGGGAAGGAAATAGTGTAAAAAGAGTTTTAGAGATAGTGAAGAGGTATGGGAAGGCATCAGGGGCAAAAATAAATGTGGATAAATCAGAATTACAGTTTTTCTCAATTGCTTAAACACTATCACCAGGCTTTTGAACTAAAATTTCAAAACCATAATGCCATTTATCAAAAAGCACACCCATTTCCCTAAACTATAAACACTATTCCCCTTTTTGACACATGAATCAGATTTGTTGAACTGTCACTGCAAAACTCTACACACAAATCCCTTCATTTCTCATTGAGCCATAAGCTGGTGTGTGGTGGGCGTTCTGGCGCACTATGGCTGCCATCGCATCATCCAGGTGGATGCTGCACACTGGTGGTGGATGAGGAGATACCCCCTGACAATGTAAAGTGCTTTGAGTGCCTAGAAAAGCGCTATATAAATGCAACGAATTATTATTATTATTATTATTATTGCCTAGACCATGTTGTCATTTAGAAAGCACTAACATTCAATATAGTTCACTCAAGTCAGCATAGCTTGAGCTCAATTAGCACACAGTTACCCACGTGGAAACACTAAGAGTCAAAATTTATCACACACCAATCAGAACCTTCAATAGATAGATAAAAGAGCCCAAGTCAGTTTATTCAGTTTTGGAACAATGGATGCAGAGAGATGTGATTGAAAAGGTCGAGGACACCAGAGAGGAGGAGGAGGAGGATGAGCAAGAGCAGTAAGGAGTGGAGGAAGAGGTGAAGGAAGAGGGAGAAGAGCATGGACAGAATCCTCCGGCTGCATGCCGCTGCCTATCTAGATGACATCATTATTTACAGTCAGGATTGGCAGCGTCATATGGCGCATCTGCGGGCTGTCCTACAAGCTCTGAGGGGGGCCGGGCTGACGGCCAACCTGAAGAAGTGTGCAGTTGGGCGGGTGGAGGTCAGGTATCTGGGCTTCCACTTGGGTCATGGACAGGTGCGTCCCCAAATTAGTAAGACGGCGGCAATTGCGACCTGTCCGAGGGGAAAGGCTGCTCTGTGTGGCGGGCCACTCTTACACTCTCCTGACTTTTCTCTCCCCTTCTTGTTGCAGACAGACGCGTTGGACAGGGGGCTGGGAGCCGTCCTGGCCCAGGAGATAGAGGGTGAGGAACAGCCGGTGCCGAGGGGGGCGTGGTTCAGCGAAGTCTGCAGCGGGAGAGAGGGGCAGGAGAGGAGCGGTGAGTAAGTAGGTCAAGTGCAAAATGATGAACACCTGTGTCTGATTGCAGTAATTGGTCTGGAGAGACCAATTAAAAAGGCAGACTGGAGAACGTGGAGGAAAGAGAGAGACGGGGACTCGTGGGCATCGCTCAGCCAGAGAGAGAAAACCTGAGGAACTGAATTTATGCCATTGGCTGTGTGTGAACGCGCTGGAAGCGCTACTTTTGTTTTTGTTCAAGTTTGAGTTATTAAATAAAGATCCACGAGTCTCCAAACGCCCACCTGGTTCACTTCCTTCCTTCCTCCTTACGAACTGTGGTACACTGGTGCCGAAACCCGGGAAGGAAGTGATAACGCCACCGCCATCATGTCATCTCCGTCAAGTT
>NW_015542399.1:140286-140590 GCF_001515605.1 Sinocyclocheilus anshuiensis | reverse complement strand
GATGTTCCAGGATCAACAAGGATGTTGATCCAGGAACATGTTGTACTTGGTCAAATCACGCTCACCGTCTCGAAGATGCCTGTGTATGTTTGTATTGTCTGTTTCTCAGAAGATCAAAGTATCTGAGTTTCTTTCATCCTTACAAGCCCATGCGCATTCAGACTAATTATGCAGCACACGTTTTACAGGTGCATCTCAATAAATTAGAATGTCGTGGAAAAGTTCATTTATTTTAGTAATTCAACTCAAATTGTGAAACTCGTGTATTAAATAAATTCAATGCACACAGACTGAAGTAGTTTAA
>NW_015542399.1:128459-140117 GCF_001515605.1 Sinocyclocheilus anshuiensis | reverse complement strand
GTTGAATTACTGAAATAAATGAACTTTTCCACGACATTCTAATTTATTGAGATGCACCTGTATATTTTATCAACAACTTTTATTGTCTGCTGGTTGTATTTGAATAAGGAAAAAGTAATTTTATATTTTTAGTTTTAATGTCTGAAAGCCATGTAGTGTTATGTGTGCTTTTTGGGCTTTCTGTTTTAAAATTTCTCAATAAACCTTTTGAATTGAATTGAATTGAAGACCTTTATTGTAATTGTATTATTATTTTTAATTTTTTTTGCATATAATGAAATTAGGAGCACTGCTCCTGACCGGTGTTAGAAAACAAACATATAACCACAGACAATACATGAAACTATAGACTGTACACTATAATTATAAAAGTATATACAGCAAGTGACTGAGTCGGTTGAAAATGTCTGTGAAAACACCGGCTAGTTGGAATGCGCATGCTCGGAGCACACGGCCTGGGATGCCATCAGGACCCGCAGCCTTGCGGATATTCACCCGTCGAAATGATCGGGTTACATCCGCGACAGAGACGGAGACTGCACTCACCTCTTTAAACAAACGAAAAACTGCAGAGTGTTCTCGGCGCTCGCAACACGGCTGCCATGCTCGGCGCCATCTTGAACCTAAGTATGTGGCCCCATAATATTGCACATTGAGCAATCAGAGTCAAGTGAGCATTAAACCTCATACATTTTGATGTAGTAAAATGACAATGGTTCAGCAGTTTGGTTTGCGATTTGAACAGAAATCTGAATTGTTTCAGCAATCTTTTTTTATGCATGAAACATACAAAAATGAATACTCAAAAATAAATCGTTTTACAATATAATTTAAAAGAAATCATGCAATGCAGAAACATCAATTTAACGACAGCCACTGTACAAATGCACACAGCCTGCCTTAGTGGGAAGGGAGAGACTGTCTTTCTTTGCAGAGCTTATCAATTCTGGGTGTTATTGGGGACAGGCAAGCTCTCAAGTCATCTTCCAAATTAAGCTGTGCCCTGTATTTTGTCTTTATTGCCATTGTGGACTGAGAAAGATGTCTCGAAAAGATATGTTGTTGGGAAAGGCAACAATATTCTCATGGTCTGAAGAGGAACCTCCTTGTACTCCTTTTCAACCATGGGCCAACATTCTGCTGGGCCCTGCTGATTAAATCTCATCCTGAGAGTGCGATCACTGGATAATTTCAAAAATTCATCTTCAGCCTTTCCGCTGAGGCCACTGGCCATCACAAGAAAAGGGATCTCGAACCAGTCATATTTCTCCATGTCAAAAAAGTAGGCCTAGTGACTGAAATGTTCATTCAGTAAGGTGAGGTGACTGGTAATGGTGTTAAGCATGAAGTCCACTCCCATACAGTTCATATCCAGAAATTCAGAACGATTTGGAAACACGTCAGTGATGCCTCTTTGAAGCTTACATACTCTCAGGTTATTTTTTTTCCTGATTGCATTAATCTGTCACACCCACTGGAGTCTCTTCAGTAGGTCATGCACACATGCACTGATAGCTCTGAAGTAAAATAACCCTGAAACAGAACCTACTCCGGAGCAAATTATGTTCAGAGAGCAAGTTGCAATGGCTACTTACATACAGTGAAAGTTAACTCCGTTTTTGGAACCGAATGCTGAGTTCATGCACTTACTTAACATACCCGTGTATGTCACATAACCTGCTTTCTGGAATACCCCCCTGGAGGGGTGGGATGAACTGCATTTTTCTGTGGTCAATTGGGTAACCTGTGGTTTAAAGAGTATCAAAGAACATATCAATTGACACTGTTCTCACTGTCATGTGAAAGCCAGGGTTTATATTTTTTTCTTTGTGTTACATACGATATATCAGCAATTTAACAGAGTGCTTTCAGGATAAACTAATTTTTTACCAAATAAACTATCAATCAGTTATTTAAACACCTTCTTTTGGGTAAAAATAGGAATAATAATACTTCTCTCTAAGTTTCTCTCCAGTGTATAGGAGTTTTGTTTCTCTCTATAAGCTGTTGTGGTGTTCATTCACATTGTTTCCAGATTATTGTGTAGAGTGATCAGATGCATTTTAAATAATTGCTAAAAGCTTAATTGGCAAAAATAATTAACTTTTCACAAAAAAACAAAACAAATGTCACTGTTTTTTGATCCTGACACATAATGACCAGCTAACATTAATTGACTAATCATATCAGCAGCACATGTGAACAGTCATGGCCAAAAGTTTTGGCAGTGACATAAATTTTGTGTTTTGCAAAGTTTGCTGCTTAAGCTGTTGTGGTTTTCATTCACATTGTTTCTAGATGATTGTGTAGAGTGATCAGATGGATTTTAAATCATTGCTAAAAGCTTCATTGGCCAAAAAATTAACTTTTCACAAAAAGCAAAAAAAAACAAAAACAAAACAAATTTCACTGTTTTTTTTATCCTGACACAAAATGACCAGCTAACATTAATTGACTAATCATATCAGCGGCACATGTGAAAATGTGAATGAGTACTAGTCAGGTAAAATCACTATCATACTAATTAGATTTTAAGAGCAGACTGAGTGCTATAAAATGAGGGAAGAACCGATTCCAATCATTGCGTTCTTGTTAGCAATGGTTAACTCCAAAGAAACACGTGCAGCCATCATCGATTTGCAACAAAATGGCCTCACATGCAAGGAAATTGCTACAAATAATATTGCACCTGAAAGAACCATTTACCGGATCATCAAGAATTTCAAGAAGAGAGGATCAACTGCAGTGAAGAAGTCTTCAGGGCGTACCAGAGTGTCCAGCAAGTGCCAGGACCGTCTCCTCCTGAGGAGTCAGCTACGGAATCGTATCGTGTCACCAGTAGTGCAGAGCTTGCTCAGGAATGGCAGCAGGTTGGTGTGAGAGCATCTGCACACACAGTGAGGCCAAGACTTTTGGACAACGGCCTGGTGTCAAGAAGGACAGCAAAGAAGCCACTTCTCTCCAAGAAAAACGTCAAGGACAGACTGAAACTCTGCAGGAAGTACAAGGATTGCACAGCAGAAGACTGGTGCAAAGTTATTTTCTCTGATGAAGCTCCCTTCCGACTGTTTGGGACATCTGGAAAATCAATTGTTCGGAGAATAAAAGGTGAACGCTACCATGAGTCCTGTGTTGTGCCAACAGTGAAGCATCCTGAGACCACCCATGTGTGTATATATATATATATATATATATATATATTTATTAATTTTTTTTGTCAAAGATTTTTAATCAATTTATTTTATAATAAATATTTAGACCTTTCAAAACATTTATATTTATAGGCCTCCTGCATGTTAACAGGTCATGCTGCAGTTTCCTGTAAAATATGTTCATGATAATCATTATCAATAATTATTTTGTTTAATGTTTTTATTTAGTAATACCAATAATTATAATTAATCATATTGATATATATATAACATTTTTGACCAAATTGTGCAGCCCTACAAACAGGCATAACAAACTTGTTACGGTTCAGATTTTGGAATTCACTTAATATTACCTCTCAGAAGAGTCTCTCGTAACTTCATGAAGTCTCGTTACACATTGATGATATTTTTAATTTATTTGAAATGAAAGAATCAGAGAGATTTGAAGTGAAGTTGTGATAGAAATTGAATCCAAACTGTATCTTTCCTGAGCTGAAAAAAACGTTTTGATGGCCATATACATATTTATTGCTGTAGTATTAGTACTTGTTTTATAAATGTAATGATGTCCATGATCACAGACTTGTCATATGAGGGAAAATTGAGCCACATTTAGCATGTTATGTTAAATAATTAGATCCGATGGTTAGCACAATAAAGTCCTTTTTTGTTTAGAATTTTTCTATTCTAAACAAGAATAGACTGCATTTCTTGTCATTTATGAATATTACTATGTTTATTTTATTTCGTTTTTATGTATACTTCATTTATATTTTATTTGTTTCATTTGTATCTATTTACTCAAGCTCACTTGCGCTCCTTTTTTAAAATTTGTTTAAATATTTATACATATGTTATTGAATGTGTTCCAATTAATACACTTTTACACTTAAATATTGAAATGGTCATTTAATGTGCTTTCTCTTCATTCATCAAATTTATATGACAGTTTTTACACTAGTGGGGCCCATTTTCATTATCTTGCCTAGGGCCCCACAACCCTACAGTCTGGCACTGATGCTCACTTTAACCAGATTACTCAATGTACATTATTCACATATCAGTCACTTGTTGTATATAACTATACTGTACAGTCTATACTCTCATGTTTTGTCTCTGGTTACATGTTTATTTTCTAACACCAGTCAGGAGCAATGCCCCTAGTTTCATTGTATGCAGAAAAATACAATGACAATAAAGGCTTTCAGTTCAATTCAATTTAAAAACTTTATTTAGACATATAAAACAAAGGCCAAAACATCATGGATTTCAACTATTAAAACTAAAATTATATATATAAAAAAATCCTTGTGCAAATACAATCAGCAGACCATAAAAGTTGTTGACAAAAATAAAAAGTAAGATAATGTATTAATAAAAAGGTAACATTTAATAATTACTCAAAGCAAAAATGATCAATAATTACTGAAAGTAAAAGTGAAAACTAATGAGATGGATCTCTCTCCTACTTGCTTACAAGTAGGGATGGGTATACATATACTTGCCAGACCAGTATGTGGCGCTGTAATTCTGCCACAAAGATGCACTAAAAACAGAGAAGAAGACTTGGAGCATGCGCATAAACCTTGCACGCTGTATACAAACCCAACACAATAACAAGAAAAGCTAGTAAAGTTAGTAACGCTAATAGGCTTCAGCAGCATGAACAACAAGCATGTAGCTTGTACCTTTGTTGTTGCTGTTATGGGCCGTAGCGGTGTCTGACTAGGGTAAAGACGTGGGGTGATGACTTCATCGTTTAAAAAAATATACGGATTGGCTGTACATACCAAAACGCAAAGGTGTTGTTTTCAGATTTATACACTCTGGGACCCGGTTTAAAAAAATAGTGGTTTCAGGCTCCCAAAACTTTGGATCCGTCTGGACGAAACGCTGATACAATACAAAATGTTTACGTATACAACTAAATGCGTCTCTGTGTGTACGGGGCCTTACTGTGATTGTTTTTTGTATGTCTGTGTAGAGCAGATGAATGATTGAAACACTTCCCACATGCAGTGCAGTGATACAGTTTCTCTCCAGTGTGAATCCTCTCGTGTGTTTTCATATTTGATGAATTACAGAATCTCTTGTCACAGTGTGAACACATATAAGGTTTCTCTCCAGTGTGGATCCTCTCATGTCTTTTCAGGTCTCCTGACTTATTAAATCTCTTGTTGCAGTGTGAACACTTATAAGGTTTCTCTCCAGTGTGGATCATCTCATGTGTTTTCAGATGTGTTGACTGACTGAATCTCTTGTCACAGTGTGAACACTTATAAGGTTTCACTCCAGTGTGGATCCTCTCATGTGTTTTCAGGTCTGCTGACCTATTGAATATCTTGTCACAGTGTGAACACTTGTAAGGTTTTTGCCCAGTGTGGATCATCTCATGTGTTTTCAGATGTGTTGACTGACTGTATCTCTTTTCACAGTGTGAACACTTATAAGGTTTTTCTCCAGTGTGGATCCTATTGTGTATTTTCAAATGTACTGACTGACTGAATCTTTTGTCACAGTGTGAACACTTATAAGGTTTCACTCCAGTGTGGATCCTGTCATGTCTTTTTAGGTCTCCTGACTGACTGAATCTCTTGTTGCAGTGTGGACACTTATAAGGTTTCTCTCCAGTGTGGATCCTCTCATGTGTTTTCAGATGTGTTGAATGATTGAATCTCTTGTCACAGTGTGGACACTTATAAGGTTTTTCCCCAGTATGAATCCTCTCATGCAGTTTTAAACAGGTCGCTGAAGTAAAAGTCTTTTCACACTCAAAGCACATGTACTCTCTCACACCAGTATGTGTTTTCTGATGTTCTTTCAAAATTGAAAAACGTGAAAAACTCTTTCCACACAAATAACACGAATACGGCTTCTCCTTTGTATAACCTGTCAGGTGTTTCTTCAGGACTGAAGCTCTCAAAAATGTTTTATCAGATTGATCACATGAGTACAGTTTCTCTCCAGTGTGGATGTTCATGTGTTCTTTAAGTTGTGCTGATTGTGTGAAACACTTCCCGCACTGATCACATGTGTGCGGTTTCTCTCCAGTGTGGATCCTCTCATGTGTTTTCAGGTATCCTGACTGACTGAATCTCTTGTCACAGTGTGAACACTTATAAGGTTTCACTCCAGTGTGGATCCTCTCATGTGTTTTCAGGTCTGCTGACCTATTGAATGTCTTGTCACAGTGTGAACACTTGTAAGGTTTTTCCCCAGTGTGGATCATCTCATGTGTTTTCAGATGTGTTGACCGACTGAATTTCTTTTCACAGTGTGAACACTTATAAGGTTTCTCTCCAGTGTGGATCCTATTGTGTATTTTCAAATGTACTGACTGACTGAATCTTTTGTCACAGTGTGAACACTTATAAGGTTTCACTCCAGTGTGGATCCTGTCATGTCTTTTTAGGTCTCCTGACTGACTGAATCTCTTGTTGCAGTGTGGACACTTATAAGGTTTCTCTCCAGTGTGGATCCTCTCATGTCTTTTCAGGTCTCCTGACTTATTAAATCTCTTGTTGCAGTGTGAACACTTATAAGGTTTCTCTCCAGTGTGGATGTTCATGTGTACCTTAAGGTTTGCTAAGTGTGCGAAACTTTTTCCACATTGATTACATGTGATTGGTTTCTCTCCAGTATGAACTCTCATATGTGCCATAAGGCTTCCTTTTTGTGTGAAACTCTTCCCGCACTGATCACACGTGTGCGGTTTCTCTCCAGTGTGGATTTTCAGGTTTACCTTAAGTTGTGATGATTGTGTGAAACTCTTCCAGCACTGATCACAAGTGAACCGTTTCTCTCCAGTGTGAACTCTCATGTGAACATCAAGATTATATTTGCATGTCAAACTCTTTCCACACTGAGTGCAGGTGAAAGATTTCTTGGCTCTTCTTTTCTTTAAATCTTTCTGTTTGGTTTGAGAGCAACTCAAAGGTTTTTCTCCATTTTTAAAATGATTTTTCTCCTCAACTTCCCTCAATTCTTCGTTCTCCTCACTTTCTTCAATAAACTCTAAAATAAAAGCAAAAGCAGTTCATTTGTCAGTAACTGTAAAAAAAAAACAGAAATGTGAAAGTACATAAAAGTGAACCCTGTTGTAACAGTGTAAAGACAATTTATATACAAAATTTGTTCCTTTTGATGCAATTTTATAAACTATTCTTCCCTGAAAATATCAAAATATAATTTTTAAAACAGACACAAATCACAAGTTTCTATAAGGAGAACTATTCAATATGTTTGATCAACTACAAAATTATCTAACATACATTTTGTTGAAAAAAACTGTCCCCCTATTTGCTGCTCCATTTATATTATTCAACAGCTCTAAAGATTGTTTCTATTACAACAAACTAAATCTAAAACCACTTGAAACTTTATAACTGTCAGTATTATTAATCCTCTGGGGTCAAAGACCGCACTGGTGTGGTCTGTCATGTTTTTTCTTGATGACCGCACAAAGAACTAAAAATACTCCGTTATTTTTGATCACAGATAAGAATAAAGTATCATTTGAAACGGCAAAGGATCTACTTTTATTTGTGCATAGTCATAACAAAACATTTCTAAAATAAAGAAAATAAACAGGGTGCACTCTCTGCAGTCAAGTTTCATCACAGACATACATAAAACAACCTGAATCTCAGCGAATACTTGCCTCACAGACATGACAAATATATGTATAGAAAGCTTGAAAAATCTGCTTTTAAATGAAGTCACATCGAAAACAAATATTCTCTGATAAAGTAATCCGTATGAAACCAACACAAGGGTCCAGTCTTTCTCGTCTGAGCTCATTATCTTTAATGTGATCACGCCCACGAGCGGCTCTGCTTTTGATATGACAATCGACCACGGCGAGACACGCAAAACATGTAAACGCCCACATCACCTCAGAAAATGGTTCATCTCAGATACTGTTCATTTTTGGAAGAAGGCGCGCTGAGAGCAATGAGACAGGGGGGCGGTTTCCCGGACAGAGATATGGCCCTTTAAACTAGATTAACAGAAATCTGCTTTCTCTGTAAAGGTTTTAAATTAGGGCTGGACAATAATTCAATATCAATATATATATATTGCAATATTTTTTTTTTCAACAAAGGTGGTATAAATGTTAAACACATTTCTGATATTTCAATATACATTACCAGTGTTTCCCATACACTGATTTATTTGTGGCGGCCCGCCACTAAAAGGCTATGACAGTTTGACTTCGTTGAATAAAAATAATGTATGTTTCAAAATCAAAACGCAGCACAGGTGTTCAATATGAATGTACCTTTGAAGGGAACTGACTGTCTTCAGAAAAGTTTCCATGGCATTTTCATTTTATCTGATAAAGTAGCGTTCATGAGTGTAAATGACCAAAAGCGCCTCCTGCTGGCAGAGAATGAGCCCGTCTCCAGAAACATCTCGGTTATGTATGTAACCCTTGTTGCCTGAAGGAGGGAACGGAGACGTCACATCGGTGATGACCGACGAATTGGGATCTCGCCAGAGAGACCAATCCACTTAGAGTGTAACTAAACGAGCCAATGGACATTGGCATGTGGATTTTGCATCTGTCTGCCACACCCCGCAGCGCGGATATAAGAGGCAGCAAGTGCACCGCATTAATTCATTTTTTCACTGAGGAGCCGAGCCGGTGACCCGGCAGTTCAGCGGTGGTACAGCAACTGTGGCAACGGGACGTGACGTCTCCATTCCCTCCTTCAGGGAATGAGGGTTACATACATAACCGAGACATTCCTTTTCAGTCAGTCACTCTCGATGTCACGTCGGTGATGACCGACGAATTGGGATCCCTACCAACACGCCACAGGTGCTGCCCCCTCCAGTGCCCTGTGTAGGCCCCTAGACCCTTCCTATAAGGCAGACGATAGGACCGGGCTCTACACAGAGAAGGTCAACCACTGCTGTTCCTCACAACCCAACAGTAGGACTTGGATAACACTGGGAAAGTGTGCCCTATCCACTTGGAAAGTGGAACTTGGAAGAGACTTTTAAGTCTCTGAGATCGATCAGGCTGCATCATTTAGAGACGGCAGAACGTAGTCTACCAGGGGAAACACAGCCCTAGTAACTGTACCGTGGAAATACACATATGGGATCCCAACAGGGTCACTCACATGGGCTCTAGCCTCGCACCAGATTTCAGGAATTCATTGGCTGAAAGGCCTGGTGCTGGACGCTCCGCCATGTCTGGCCGCCGGAGTGCTGGAAGACTTGACAGGGAACTCTCTGGAGAATTAGGCACTAAGGACCCCGCAAGCCAACTCTGAACCGGGTCTCTCAGTGCCACTACCAGTTTGAGGTGAGAACACAGGAGGAAACCGGTTCGACACGTAGGTTATAGAACATAGCGAACGTGTTAGGAGTCACCCAGCCCCACAGCTCTACAAATGTCTGCTAGCGAGTCACCACGAGCCAGTGCCACACCTTGTGCTTCATAGGCCAAGGTGATGGCATCCACTATCCAGTGGGCCATCCTCTGCTTGGAGACAGCCTTCCCCTTCTTTTGTCCACCGTAACAGACAAAGAGCTGTTCTGAGGTCCTAAAGCTCTGAGTTCTATCCACGTAATGTCGCAGTGCGCATACAGGACAGAGCAAAGCTAGGGCTGGGTCTACCTCCTCCAGGGGCAGTGCTTGCAGGTTCACTACCTGGTCCCTGAAAGGGGTGGTAGGAACCTTGGGCACGTAGCCGGGCCGGGGTCTCAATGTTGCAGTGGAATCAGCCGGCCCAAACTCAAGGCACGATTCGTTGATCGAAAATGCTTGCAGATACCCCACCCTCTTGATCGAGGCCAATGCAGTCAGGAGTAGGGTTTTCATAGAAAGAAACTTCAATTCGACTGACTGCAAAGGCTCGAAGGGGGCAGTTTGTAGGGCTCTTAGCACCAATGCCAAATCGCAAGAGGGTAGGGAGGGAGGCCTAGGAGGATTTAACCTCCTGGCCCCCCTAAGAAACCGGACGACCAGATCGTGCTTCCCCACCAACCTCCCCTCTATGGGGTCGTGATGGGCAGAAATAGCAGCAACGTAAATCTTAAGAGTCGAGGGGGACAGCCTACACTCCAACCCTTGCTGCAGGAAGAAAAGCACAGCTCTGATCGAACATCTCCGGGGGTCCTCCTGGTGAGAGGAACACCATTCGACGAGCAGGTTCCACTTCAGCGCATAGGCCCGTCTTGTGGACGGAGCTCGTGCTGAAGCGATAGTCGTGGATGGAGCACGCGCTGAAGCAATAGTGAGAGCTACCTCCTGGGGTAGGTCACCTAGAACCTCCGCGTCCCGTCCAGGGACCACACATGGAGTTTCCACAGGAACGGAGGCGGGTACCAGAAGGATCCCCATCTCTGAGAAAGCAGATCCTTCCTCAGAGGAATCGGCCAGGGAGGGGGTGTTGCGAGGAGCATGAGTTCCGGGCACCAGGTCCTGTTGGGCCAATATGGAGCCACTAACAAGACCTGCACCTCGCCCTCCCTGATCTTGCACAGTGTCTGTGCGAGCAGGCTCACTGGGGGGAACGCATATTTGCGCAGGCCCTGGGGCCAGCTGTGTGCCAGTGCATCTGTGCCGAGCGTTGCCTTGGTTAGGGAGTAGAACCACTGGCAGTGGATGGTTTCTAGAGATGCAAACCGGTCTACCTGAGCAACTCCGAACCGTCTCCAGATCAGCTGAACCGCCTGGGGGTGGAGTCTCCACTCCCCTGGGAGTACTGCTCGAGACAGCTCGTCGGCTGCCCGATTGAACTCTCCTGGGATGTGGATGGCACGAAGGGACCTCAGATGCTTCTGACTCCAGAGGAGGAGGTGGCGGGTGAGTTGCGACGGGAGCGTAAACCGCCTTGCCGGTTGATATATGCAGCGGTCGCAGTATTGTCCATGCAGACCAGTACGTCCCTGCCCCGAAGGCGCCCTATGAGGCGGCCCAGGGCAAGGCGCACTGCCAACAACTCGAGACAATTGATATGCCAACGCAGTTTATATTAGGGCTGAAACGATTCCTTGAATACCTCAAGTAACTCGAATACAAAAAATCGTCGAGGCAAATTTTTTGCCTCTAGGCTTCGTTTAGTCCATTTACTGTAACTACACACGGAACACCGTGTTTCCCCACGGATCATTATTACTGACGCACAACACGATAAACGCTGGACCAGACCATAGACTGTATAAAAACAGGGACCAGCCTTAAAAAAAAACAAAAGCGCTGGACATATTTAAGGCCGTAAATCAATATGGTGGCTAGTTATACTGTCCCTACGTTAGCTATATTTTGTGAAAGACTAAACGCCATTGTGCAAAAAAAATACCAGAGAAAGTTAGTCAATATCACACAAAGAGTGCCAGTTTTCACCTCTAAAATCAGCATGATTACAAATGTGATTTTATTCAACAGTTCAATAAACAAGAAGGTAATATTATGAGACTTACGTTTTAGACACTATATTGCCTGTTTTTGCTTCATTTTGCCAACAAAAAAATTCCAAACACAGCCACA
>NW_015542399.1:128021-128232 GCF_001515605.1 Sinocyclocheilus anshuiensis | reverse complement strand
GGTTCGGAACTTTCACGCTTAGTAACACATACAGCTGTTCCCTCACCACAGTGCAACAGTGAAAAGGGACCCCTTTCAGACAGTGTCGCGTTCCAAACATTGTTTAAGCAACATTTTAAGCAACAACGTATTGCGGTATTTTAAAAAATTCATATCATAACAAAAATAAACACCAGTATTCGGTATGAACCGGTATACCGCCCAGCACTAA
>NW_015542399.1:126561-127562 GCF_001515605.1 Sinocyclocheilus anshuiensis | reverse complement strand
CTCTCACAAAAGCCACAAAGCCTTCCAAGAAGACAGTAAAGGCTTATGTCATGCTTGAGCTTTAGTTTGGCTGAAACTTGAAAGTTCCGTTGCACGACATAAATGCAATGTTTAGGTATTATTATAATTTGTATTATTATTATTTTGATTTATGCCTTAGTTTTAGTTTGTACTGTTTACCTTTTTTAAAGTAATGTGAACTAGATTTTTGTATTTTTATTTTTTTGTATTTTATTTTTTTAATTGAAATATATTTTGTATTTGCATTTTGAATGCAATTTGGCAATTAAATACATTAAATGGGTTTAGTTTTCACGGTTATTAATGTATGCAATTTCAGCAATAAAAAAATATATTTTTCTAAAAAGAAAACAAATTATTTGTTTATTGCACGACATAAATGCAATGTTTAGGTATTATTATAATTTGTATTATTATTATTTTGATTTATGCCTTAGTTTTAGTTTGTACTGTTTACCTTTTTTAAAGTAATGTGAAATTGATTTTTGTACTTTTACTTATTTATACATTTTATTTTTTTATTGATATATTTGTATTTGCATTTTGAATGTAATTTGGCAATTAAATGGGTTTAGTTTTCACAGTTATTAATGTTTGCTATTTCAGCAATAAAAATGTAAAATTTTCTAAAAAGGAAACAAATTAGTTGTTTATTTTAAGAGACCTATCTTATTTTCTCTTGTATATTTAGTATTGCTCTTTAATAAAGAAAAATTACTTCTTATCCGATTACTCGATTAATCGATGAAATAATCTGTAGAATACTCGATAGCTACAGCTCTAATATATATATATTAGGGCTGTGCGATATTATGTCACAAATCAGAAAATGTCATTTTAACATCAGTGTGAACATACAAAAAAAAAGAAAAATGAATGACACTAATTTTATATCATTGTAACTTTGCTTTCCATACACTTTAAGTACTTCTTCATATACCACAGCAAAAACTATAGTCTGAGAAAGTTCAAACATGATT
>NW_015542399.1:125241-125728 GCF_001515605.1 Sinocyclocheilus anshuiensis | reverse complement strand
TACACATCCGATTTCTTTCTCAGCTGTTTACATTCATTTAAAACATAACCGACTGCGTTTACGAGAATGATCGTCGAGATGGGTACTATTGACATAATTCTGTGTGTATGTTCAAACATGAGGAGATGCTAAAGACGAATCAACTGTGTTCGCGCGCCGTCTGAAACGTCTCTCTGTGCGCGCGCGCGCTTTGCACGTGTGCGGCAGAACGGAATATACGCTGTGCGAGATGCGTCTTGTGCACGCGCTTGAGGTGTGAGTCAGACAGCAAGACGAGACGGCAAAGAGTGACTTGGACACCTCACCTCTCCAAGATACCTTGAAGGACCTATCTCAGAGGTAAGACTCAAACCACTGGTGTGAGATGCCATTTTCCAATAGGGTTGACAGGAGAATCTGGTGGTTCACTGTATCAAAAGCAGCAGCCAGATCCAGCAAAATAAGTATAGAAGATTTGGAAGCCGCTCTTGCCAGTCTTAGGGCTTCA
>NW_015542399.1:122990-124759 GCF_001515605.1 Sinocyclocheilus anshuiensis | reverse complement strand
CAAGTTAAAATAAAACATTTGTAAAATAATACATTATTTTTAAAAGTGTATCTGGGCATAAACTACATTTTTACCTCAGACCTCGCATGCGTTTTCTTCGTGTCAGTTGTGGCGAGCTCAAAAGTAACCATGCGAAAGACGAGTAAGGTGTGGGATTATTTTAGGCATTTAAATGCTATTCCTTGATACAATTTCCTATTGTTTTTGACTTGTTTTTTAATATGTTGGCTAACGTTATATGAAGATGAAGAATTCTGTCAGGCTACTGATTGATTTTCCGTTGTTCTGCATTTCCCCAGCTGATTTTAATAAATAAGCATTTTTTCTTTTTAACGACCGCCTGAAATTAAATGATGATAACGCGAGGTAAGCATATGGCATAATTGTGACCTATTTTTAGCGGAATTCATTGAGGGATTTGACAGTGTGATTCATAGATTAAGTATTTGAAATGTAGGCTATTATATACACTAGGGGTCGACCGATTATCGGCCTGGCCGATTATCGGTGTCGGTCATTTTCAAAACCGATTCGCCGATAAAATAATTTTGAAACGCGCTACTTGGCTCTAATGCAGCCTGTCAAAACTCACCACTCCGTGGCCTAGAGCAATCTCCTCCCACCGCCCATCTGATTTGTTGGGAGTCACGAGTCTGACCAATCAAAAAAGTAGGTCAGTACACTTAAATAGAGTCGCGATATGGACTAGTATCTGTAAATATTAAGCTGCAAAAATAGTATTTAAATATGAATCCTGCATGTTCTGCGTGTCTCTGTGTATGTAAATGGCACAGACGCACTGTTTTGTTTTCTACACATACAAAGTGTGTGACGCTCATGGTGATTTCAGATTCTGTCGTCTCACTACATGAGGACATAAATACACGAACAACATCTCCAAAACTGCTCTGACTCCCTCTGAGAGTAGGGGTCGACCGATTATCGGCCTGGCCGATTATTCTTCATGAGCATTTGACAGTTTCATTGGAGTAAAACTATCTTCATACAATTTACATAGACCTACAGAAACAAGTTCCTCATGGCAACCCGCCAAAATATAAGTTCGGGTTAGCTTAAAAAAATGATCAGAAATATATTACTGTGGTGCAGTATGACGTACATAATACTATTTAGGGATGAAAGTTTTCCGTCGCTACGACGGATTTCCATCAATTGGAAAAAATGAGGGGAAAAGTGCTCTGGCGGAGCAGGCACAGCAAAGCGCTTTCGAGGAGCTGGGACTGGAGCGAGCTCTGGTGCTGGAGCCGACACTGGAGCGAGCACGGGGTCAGGAGCCGACACTGGAGCGAGCTCTGGTTTCACATATCTTACACACATATTAAAGGCTTCATCTGCTAAAAAGGTGTAAAATGGCAGAGATTCAAATATCATAGGTTCCAATGACACATCAAGCATATATATCTATAAGACATACAACATATTATTTGTGAATCTATTGCTCCGATACTTTCAATGATTTTCAATGATTGTCCGTGTACGTTTCTTTGTCTGCGACAGGAGAAACGCATGCTTTTCTGGAAGGTAGTAAAAGGAATCCGCTCCTCTGCTATCAACGAGAGGAACGTCTGTACTTCCTCAACAGACCACGAAACAGCCATTTTTTGTTTGTTAAAAAAAGGTGCGCTTGTTCAAAACAGTTGCGTTCAATCCTTCGCTGGCTGTGCTGATTTAAATCTAGCGGTTCTGTTGTGTTTATGTCGCAAGTTCAGTGACGCAGGTAGTGACGATTCTCTCCGGCCAATCCGTGA
>NW_015542399.1:111649-122662 GCF_001515605.1 Sinocyclocheilus anshuiensis | reverse complement strand
CTGGAGAAGGCAGCAAATGCATAACATTGCTCTCTGCACTTTTATATATTTACGTTTTTGAACCATTCGTTTTGTTTACAAAGATTCAGTGCATAACGGCACTTACATCTGTCTTACGAATGTGCTGCAAATGCTTTAAAGAATGCTAAAGGCGAATAGAAATGAGATACAGCTCTCTGTTTGCAGCGCGTCAGTCACGCTCATCTAGAAAGTGAGTGAAACACACAAACAGACATTTTTATCAATTAATACGTCATTAGTAGCGGTTCACTTCTGCGATTTGGTATGATTGTGTTCACATCAGCAGCGAACCGTACTGGAGTTCACATGAACCGTACCCCAGACCACCCTTTTTAAGCGGACTCTGGTACGGTTCGCGGGTGCGCACCCGAGTTCGGAAGACAGCGTTCACATCATCCAAACGAACCGAACTCTGACGTCAATCGAACCCAGGTGCGCACCAAAAGTGCTAGTGTGAAAGCACCCTAAGAATGTTTGGCACAAAGGTGTGTTACTGTTCAAGTCTCAATGTTTAGATCAGTATGTTCAATCCTTGACCTTCACTGTGTATATTTTGATTTAATACCGTGTTGTAAATGAAATACGAATACACAAAACCCCCATTATTTTACTCTCCTCACATTCTTTGTTATCTGCCTCAGTGACATTACTGACTGATGGCTAGGGGAGGGCCCTTTGTCTCTCAGGTGTAAATCACTAAACATTCATGGCCATTGTCACTCCCTCGCATATGGACTTAACACAAAACATTACAAAAGTTAAATCAATATATTGTTTTCTTTTTTTTTGTGAACAAGTGAACAGGGTGTTTTTTACATTATTTTTGTAGCAAAAACTAGGGCTGTGCAATTAATCGAAATACAGTTTCGATTTCGGCCTCCAACGATTATGAAAATACAATAATTGAGATCAAACGATTATTGCGCCCTAAGTTGCACGACATCAATGCAATGTTTAGGTATTATTATTATTTTTATTACTATTATTTTTATTTATGCCTTAGTTTTAGTTCGCCCCCGTGTCGACAGCCCCTGGGGACCTGGAGTTATGGCCGGTCAAAGTCACGGTCAGGCACCAACCGATTTGGCGATCCCAGAGGGCAACCAATGCGCAGAGGGCTCCTCGAGCTGAAGGGATCCTCCGAATTTGGTGAGAATCCACCGCACCTTTTGTGAGATAGTGACACCAGCCAACCCTTTCACTTCAGTGTTCAGGCAGCAGCATTCAAGCGGTGTCTTAACGGTAAGTTGCTAAATACTTTGTGCAGTGGTGGCTTGAGTCTGTTGAATGGTGATTTAACGCTACGTTGTCACCTAGTTGGAGAGACTCAATGCTCTAAAGTAAATAAACAATGTCCCCGTCTTTTACTCTCACAATGAGTTTATCATATTCGTTTGCTACATTAGTAGGGCCCTATGATTTCCGCGATGTGGAAAACGCAGATGGAATCGTGGAATCCAGTCATAAAAACAGAATTTACTGTGTAACGCGGAATTTCATGGAATTTGTCTTATTTTTGATGAATAAATAAAAAACACGTCAGTACACATAAATCAAATCATGATATAGACTAGTGTCTGTGATTATTATACTGCAAAAAAACATTTTAAATACGAATCCTCATGTTCTACATGTTCATTTGATTACCAGAAAATACACAACACAGAATTTGTGAAACAAAATATTATTCATTATTATTATTTATTCATTTTAGACTTTTACATTTGGGAAAGCTGTGCTTCCTGCATAAACCTGCCCCTGCTGGCTTGGCAGTAGCTTGCTTGCCCTACACAGTTACCTTGTTTATTTTCTTTATTCAAGTTATATATATTGTTCTATTTGTGCTTTTTAAGTTATTTATACCGGATCGGTGACCGGCCGGTCAGTCTCACTTCTTTCCGATTCCGAGCTGATCCGTTTCGTCACCAGCGGCACAGGCAATAACATCAGCCGCGCATTCTCACTCTCATCTCTCCGACGACCCCTTCTCTCTCACACACGTCTCATTCGCTCCGGTTAAATAGTGCTTGTATTGCACATTATTTTAGTCATTCCCGCAGGTTTTGCGCTTACACCAAAAGCGCGCGCACCACCACTGATCTATATTAGTGGAGCGCACAAGCCACGCTCAGTCTCAAACAGCTTGTGAGCCACAAATACCAAAATGAGTGGCTAACTGCGCTAAAACGTTCAAATACATACAAAATTGTCAAAATGCCCGTCTTGGCAAGTATCCATTTAAACACAGTCCGTTTTGGAACGTTAAATACTTGAAAAAGAGAACGCATGTTGTGTAACAGTATATTGGGTCCATGGATAACCTCTTAAAGGGACCGCAGTCCAATATTCCTGCTACTGTCTGTCATGTTAATCAAAGAACAAAAGACAAAGAAAATCACTTTCTGCTCTTGACTCCATACGTTTTATAACTTTAATGGTAAGCATTAATCTGTATTTAATTTTTACAATGAAGACTACAGAAATTAAAGTAATCAAATGTAAAATAACACTGGATGTGTTATTTTATATTTGATTACTTTAATTTCTGTAGTATTTCTTACCTGAATAAAAACTTACTTAACCTGAAAAACGTAGTTTCATAGCTCTCTTTATTTTATTGCATTTATTTGTGCTGTTTTTTGCTATTTTTTTATTTGTTCTTACTTTATTACTGACTTCTTTTTTTTTATGAAAATAAAACT
This sequence comes from Sinocyclocheilus anshuiensis, assembly GCF_001515605.1. Taxonomy (NCBI): domain Eukaryota; kingdom Metazoa; phylum Chordata; class Actinopteri; order Cypriniformes; family Cyprinidae; genus Sinocyclocheilus; species Sinocyclocheilus anshuiensis. The sequence goes on along the minus strand of NW_015542399.1, from coordinate 119,939 downwards.
TTGCATTGAAGAAAAGTAGATTTTTCTTTATATATGCTGTCAATTATATTATATCAGAACTAATACACCCTACAGCCTACTCCCACAATACGGTAGGCCACACACTGCACTTTAACTCCAACAGTTCAATACTGGACTATACATACACACTGCATTTAAACACAATAATCTATCTGCTACCACTGGATACCATCCAATGCACATCCATGACATTTTGCGTATCCAGTTAATGTATAATCTGTTGCACCTTCGCATATTTTGTGTATATATGTCTACATAATGTAGAATGTGTACATACTGTGTATAAATGTGTATTGCTAACTGCATGTACATACTGTGTATAATGTGTAGTGCTAACTGTAAGTATGTCTAATAGTACACTGTCTGTACTGACTATATGTATGTGCATATTGCACATTGTCATCATTTGAGGTCTGTATGTTTATATGTAAATTGTTTCTGCACTGTCTGGAGCACGCTCCCAAGAATTTCACTCACCAAGGCACATGTGCTGTGGTGATGTGACAATAAAAGTGACTTTGACTTTGATTATAGTTCTTAGAAAGAAAACCGGAATCAGCAAAAATCGGTATCGGCAGATCACATTAACAAAAAATCAGAAATCGGAATCGGCCAAGAAAATTGCAATCGGTGCATCTCTACAAAAAATGTGTTTATATTCTGTTTATGTATATACTGTATTCTATATACAGTACCAGTCAAAAGTTTGGACACACGAATGGGAAGTGTCCAAACTTTTGACTATACTGTACTGTTATATAGCCTACACAAAGAATATCAGCCAAATATCGGTCTTTTTTACTCCCTAATATTGGTATCGGCCCCAAAAAAAAACATATCGGTCGGGCTCTAGATTTTTGATTTTTTTTGAATACAGAACTATTTTCAGCTTTATATTTGGTATATATATTACAGTCATCTATAAATATTTTTTTTTTCAGGTTTTTTTTTCATTGATATTCTTGAAGTGATAGAAACATACAAGTGAACATACTTAAAACATACCTTAAAATGTAAAAAATAATAAAAAAAAAAAAAAAAAGACTTTTGCATGCACGATAGAAACTTTTTTGTGCCCTCGAGAAACTATTCACATGTGCATGGGATTTCTTTTGCATGCTTACACAATTTCTAGTTTTATATAACCCATTTCCTTTGTGCATTACTGCCATCGTGCCATAAATAAAGCAAGAGCATGGATGCACATGAATTAATAGAGATCTACTTGCTCAAAATTTGGCTTTCCTTATAGTAGTACCTCTAATATTAAGGCCTAATGTCCAATTTAGCCTCTGCGGCGGCAGAAAAACCATGACACGAAATGGACAGATGGCATAATATGGCTGTGTGCATTGACCTATTTACCAAGTTCAAGGGTCGATAAAAAAAGACTGGTTTTGTAAAAAAGTGTTCAAAATGTGGCTTAGGGCAGTATGTCATATTTCAAGGCCTTAGGTTTCTTTAACGCATATTCTGTGGTGGCCAAAAAACCACACCGCGAAATGGGCTGATGGCACAATAGGTGGCTCAGTATGCATTGTCCTATATGCTAAGTGTAATGGTTTCTCGTGCGCACATAAAAGTCTGCATATTTAAAATTTTTTCAAAGGTCCTTGAGGCTAAGTAATATGGTGCTAAGAATATCGTGAGAAGAAACCCAAAATGCAAAATGAAAAAGTGCACCTTGCACCAAGCGCACCAGTCGTGTTTGACAATCACTAAACAGCTGTCACTTCTTGTAGGATAAACTTATTTTCATTAAATTCTTAAATTTCTATTATAAAAAAAATAAATAGGGGCAAAAGTCTGGAAATGCAAATATTTTTCCATACTCCACTTTCTTTTTTCCATACTTTTCCAAACCCCGTAGGAACCCTGAAAAGCCCAATTTCACGTGCAAATCGGTAAAATCATGAAACGCGACTTCTGCAAAAAGGGACATGCTTGATTGAAGTGTATTGATTATTTACTCATGTTTTTAAACGTGCGACAGATCATTTTTGTTTTAAATAAATAATCTTATAATTTTGGAATTCAGCCTAATTAATTGATTGTGTGTGTACATGTTTAACCCCTATTGTGGGTAGGGATGCCCCGATCCGATATTCATATCAGGTATCGCCTCCGATAGTGCCATTTTTCTCGGGTCGGGTTTCGGTCAGAGAGGGCCGATCCAAATCCGAGATTTTTTTTTTTTTTTTCGATTGTGCGAATTATTCTGTTACTTCTGAAGCCATACGATAGCTTAATGTGAGCTACATTATAATATAATATATTTAAGAATATTTAAGTCCTTACATTAGTGGGTGTCCTCTGGGGGAGCCACTGCCAGCACACAGCCGAGTGAGCCGACACTCAGCCGCATTCGGCCCCATTTCCGCTGGCTACCTGGGAACTTGCGCTGTTCCTCAGGAGGATTTATGTGCCTGCGCTAAGAGACGGAACAGACATGTAAAGTCATCTTTTAGTTTAAGGCGCGTGCCTTAATGGTCATGTATTAAATGCGTCCGGTCATGTATTAAATGTCCGTTATGTAATAAATGAAAGTAAAGAGTTGAGAATGAAAATACATGTGTAACAGTAAATTGGATCCGTCAAAATGTGGCGCTTGGTGATTAATCACGTAGACGCTCGTCGGTTATGTAAACAGTGAACGTAAACAGTTGAAAATGAAAATACATGAGTAACAGTAAATTGAATCTGTGTGGCTCTTAAAGTGACAGCAGCCTAATATTCATGCTGCTGACTGTGTGCTTAATATTAATGAAACAACAAAAGACAAATTCAAAATCACTAACTACTCTTGACTAAAGGACTTTTGTAGCTTTAATAAGAAACAAAGAAAGTTTACTTTTTACAGTGAAGACTATGCTGTTTTATTTTACATCTGATTATTCATTTCTGTAGTAGGCTGTTAACTGAATACTTTAGACTTACATAAAAAAAAACCTTGAAGTACATTTTCATTTGTATCTTTTTATTCTATTGTAAGCCTATTTGTCCTTTGCTTTTTTTTTTTTATTACTGACAGTTTAATTATTTTCAACAACTTTTGTTTTTTTTTACCAATATTAGTTACCCTAGTACTCTGCTGTGGTATTGGGAATTGTGAAATTTCGCTGGTCTCTAAAATGTAGATGTCATGGCAACCTTATTATATACAGAAAATACATATTTCATAAATATCACTATCTTTAAATTAATCACTCATATAACGTTGTGGACATAAGGCCCACTCATAATCGTGTTAAATAATCGTGATTACAATATTGACCAAAATAATCGCGATTATGATTTTTGCCATAATCTAGCAGTCGTAGCAAAAACTAGTCTACCACATCCAGTTCTCAAAAGTCTTATGAACAAACGTTCTGTATGTGTTTTATGACCTTATTTTAGTAACTTACATTTTTTTGTTTTTTACTAACCACACATAAACATGGTTAGATCAAAAAGAGAGTAAAGCTTTGTAAGCCTAATGTACCACAGACAATCATTAAAGGTGAATGAAGAATAAAGACCAACCTCCTTGTTCCTCGTGTTTTATTCTCCAGGGTTCTGGTTCCTCGTGTTTTATTCTCCATGGTTCTGGTTCCTCGTGTTTTATTCTCCGGGGTTCTGGTTCCTCGTGTTTTATTCTCCGGGGTTCTGGTTCCTCGTGTTTTATTCTCCGGGGTTCTGGTTCCTCGTGTTTTATTCTCCGGGGTTCTGGTTCCTCGTGTTTTATTCTCCGGGGTTCTGGTTCCTCGTGTTTTATTCTCCGGGGTTCTGGTTCACTCGTGTTCTCCTCTCTCTCCTCTTTAACAAACACCATCTTCACATTAGCAGATCTCAGTTCAGATGATACTCCTCCAGATATTGCTTCAAAACTTAGTCACGACTATGAGGATGAGAATATTACAGGTATTTATTGACCAGATTAAAAAACTGTATTTTTCTACTTACAGAAACTACATTTCTAACAATTTGTATTAAGCCAACATCACAAAACAGAGAGCGCGGTGAAAGTAAACTTCTTCCTCTGAGGTTTAATGGTGTTTGGCAAACAAACGTATGTGTTTTAGCGCCACCCGCTGGACTGGAGTGTGAAGCGGCGAGAGGAGCGAAAATAATACGGGGTGCACAAGGTGCACTGATTTGTTTTCCTATAAAAAAAAAGCCGATCTGCACAAAAAATTAAAAGGAATTAAAATTATAGACTCTCATGGTATTTGATCAGCATCAACAGTCTTCCTGAGTGAGGATTAGAGGAAAAACGAGCGAATTATTAGTCAAATATTTCATTGAATATCACACAGCTTTGCAGCATGTAAATATGGAAATTAAGATCAATGAAAACATGTGAAAATGATAAGATGCTTTCTAATTAAAAAATAATAATAATACAATTAAACAACTTAATCCAAAATATTGAGCAGATTTAGCATAAAAAAACAACATCATTATGGGTTATAAATATCCGGGACTTAAGACATAACCAACTATTTTGATAAAGGATATTTGTCCTTTCAAATTCAAAAATCACACCCACATAGCGATTGTTTTCTGGCCCAGCTCCGGTCCACACAACCACTTTTCCTTCGGCCCACATACCAAAAATGACGGCCCTAATCTGAATTAAAGACAAGGGCCTCACAAATCTCAGCCAGTTAATAACTTATAATTGGCCCTGAAGTGGGCCAGGATAGGTTTTATTATTGGTACAGATTCTCAGCCATGAGCAAACCACATTAACACCAGCCTTTAACCATCTTCCAGGCCAGGCCGTACCACCCCTTCTGCCCCTTGGCTGTCTAATGTTCTCCATAAGCATCGTTCTTAGCTCAGGGCTGCTGAAAGGGTATGGCACAAATCAAAAAATACTACTGACCTTAATGCGTATCAGTCACTCCTCTCTTTCTTCTCTGCTAATGTCTCCACTGTTAAAAGGAATTACTATCATAACAAAATTAACAATTCGACTAACTCTCGCATGCTCTTTAAAACATTTTCCTCTACCAAAAATGACGGCCCTAATCTGAATTAAAGACAAGGGCCTCACAAATCTCAGCCAGTTAATAACTTATAATTGGCCCTGAAGTGGGCCAGGATAGGTTTTATTATTGGTACAGATTCTCAGCCATGAGCAAACCACATTAACACCAGCCTTTAACCAGAAACCCCAAAACTGAGCCATACACTAGCCTAATCTTGTCCAAATCATGTGTATAAATAAGTCCCAAGAAAATTTAATTCTGAAAATGACTTTATTTAACAGTCATACACATTATATTTGAACAAAAGTATTAGCATTTGAACACTTTCTAACATTAAAATTTAACTTACTGAAATGTAACTTTTTAAATTTTATACAGGAAATGATTCCTTATGAGACTATTGAATGCTTGGTCTGACAGCAAGTATTTAGAGAACAAAAAATCTGAAAAATGTTGAGGTATGAAAACCATGGTGTAAACCACTTATTGTGTACAAATGCATGTAGATTTTATTTGTATGTACATTTTAAAAAAAGTGTATTACAATACACTTGTAAAACTAGTGTTTTACAGTAACAATTATAATGGGCTATTGGAATTTGGAAGGATTGCCCCTGAAAAGTGTTTCTACTGTACAATATTAAATATATTTGTTAAATCAGATGTGGTCATGACTTATGTTTACTACAGACTTACCAAGAACAATGTTCCTCAGCAGCAAGCTTTTAAAGGTGATTTTCCCATTACACCGCTCATATTTGTATTCTTGGCCAGTTAATTCGTTATTGTTGCTGCCGTTATTCTCCACACTCCATCTTTCACTCGTTCACATCCTTCTCTTCACTCTCTGAGGCAGAAGTCTCCAAACTCATCCTTTCTAATCATCCTACTACTTCTCCACTTGATCCTATTCCATCTCATCTTCTTCAAACAATTTCTCCTGCAGTTGTACCTGCACTCACTCACATCATTAACACATACAGCAACAAATGACGGCCCTGAAGTGGCCCTAATCTGAATTAAAGACAAGGGCCTCACAAATCTCAGCCAGTTAATAACTTATAACTGGCCCTGAAGTGGGCCAGGATAGGTTTTATTATTGGTACAGATTCTCAGCCATGAGCAAACCACATTAACACCAGCCTTTAACCAGAAACCCCAAAACTGAGCCATACACTAGCCTAATCTTGTCCAAATCATGTGTATAAATAAGTCCCAAGAAAATTTAATTCTGAAAATGACTTTATTTAACAGTCATACACATTATATTTGAACAAAAGTATTAGCATTTGAACACTTTCTAACATTAAAATTTAACTTACTGAAATGTAACTTTTTAAATTTTATACAGGAAATGATTCCTTATGAGACTATTGAATGCTTGGTCTGACAGCAAGTATTTAGAGAACAAAAAATCTGAAAAATGTTGAGGTATGAAAACCATGGTGTAAACCACTTATTGTGTACAAATGCATGTAGATTTTATTTGTATGTACATTTTAAAAAAAGTGTATTACAATACACTTGTAAAACTAGTGTTTTACAGTAACAATTATAATGGGCTATTGGAATTTGGAAGGATTGCCCCTGAAAAGTGTTTCTACTGTACAATATTAAATATATTTGTTAAATCAGATGTGGTCATGACTTATGTTTACTACAGACTTACCAAGAACAATGTTCCTCAGCAGCAAGCTTTTAAAGGTGATTTTCCCATTACACCGCTCATATTTGTATTCTTGGCCAGTTAATTCGTTATTGTTGCTGCCGTTATTCTCCACACTCCATCTTTGGTGTCTGTCTCACCTTTCATTGCCAACTTAAATATCTGTGAATTATCATTTTATTATGTATTAATTGTTACAAAAACAGCAATTATCCATTAAGAATAAAACAGATAAATGAAATCAATAAGCCCCAAGAAGCCGTAGTAATACAGTGTGCATAGCATAAATGAACACACCCATGAATACAAAACATGTATTTTCTTAATTATCACTAATACAATTCATGGAAAAATGACAAGATTTAAATGTACTGAACATACAGTATACTTAATAAAACAGAGAAATATTTGTCATTAATAACTATAAAAAATGGTTAAAACTGTTGCGTTTGGTCTCGTACAGTATCGCATACCTTGTCAGTGTCGTGTGCCCTTTGTTGTGATAAACGCTAGCAAAAGACAGTGTAAAGAAATACTCTTTGAGAGAAGCAGTCAATCAGCGGAAGTTAAAAGCAGATCGCAAGTGTATTTATTGCTTGTCTCAGTAGTGTTTAGCGCAGTTGTCGTTGCTAGGAAACGCTTGTTTTGTTTACTGTTGAGACGTGCTGAAGTTGCGTTTGGTCTCATACTGTATCGCATACCTTGTCAGTGTCGTGCACTTGCTTAGCCCGTTGTTGTGATAAACAGTAAAGTGTGTTCAGCTGAATTCAATTTCCATTTTGTCAAAAGGGTATAAAAAAGGATAGTACACTGCAGCAGTGGTCGCGGCAGCCCTCGTGTGAAGCCATCCTTGTGTGAAGACCAAAGAGTGTAAAGACCATTGACTCTACCGTGCGACTCCACTGGGCAGGGACACAGACAAGGGTATAAGTATCGCTTTTGACTCAACCTCTTTTTTTACACCTTTCTTCACTTCTGTTTTAGTTTTTTGTGATTAAGACTGCGGCGGGTCACTGATGTGAGAGCTTTATCTCCTATTGAGCTCACACCTCCGGGGGATCAAAGAGCCAATGGTGTCTTGAACTTTTGGAGGGAAAGTTTACAGCTCTTTGTCTCCAAGCATGGTATTTTGCATATGTAAGTCGATTGGGTGTTGATGCACAAACTAGTAAAGGGGGAGAACTCTCAACATGCCATTAGGTCGTAAAGTTTATCTGGTCTGGCAAAGGTGTCCTGGTTGCCATGGTAACCAGGGGGCTGGGCCTCGTTCACAGACATCTTGCCACCCAGTATGTTTATTGGGTGAGGGGTCTGTGAATGTTACTACTGACCTTAATGCGTATCAGTCACTCCTCTCTTTCTTCTCTGCTAATGTCTCCACTGTTAAAAGGAATTACTATCATAACAAAATTAACAATTCGACTAACTCTCGCATGCTCTTTAAAACATTTTCCTCCCTCCTTTGTCCTCCTCCTCTCCCTCCTTCACCAACTCTAACAGCTGCCGACTTTGCCACGTTCATCATTAATAAAATTAAAACCATCAGTGTACAATTTTCCACACCACAATCTGTCAAGCACATCTTACCAGCAAACATACACTCATTCACATCCTTCTCTTCACTCTC
>NW_015542399.1:110395-111505 GCF_001515605.1 Sinocyclocheilus anshuiensis | reverse complement strand
TCACAACTCCTTGTTCAAGCTCTTGTTCTGTCCAGGCTGGACTATTGCAATGCTCTCTTGGCAGGTCTTCCAGCTAGTTCTATCAAACCTTTACAATTAATCCAGAAAGCGGCAGCTAGATAAATTTTTAACGAATGCATGTCACACCTCTGTTTATCAGTTTGCACTGGCTACCTAATCTTTTTGCATTCTATTTGTTTTCTTTTTTATTTATTATACAATTATAATTCTGACTTTCTGACTTCTGATTAACAAAAGCAAAAAGGCCTCTAACAGTAGCTTGCTCTATTATTTTTCTATTCTGTTTTCTTTTTATTTATTATATGATTTAAAAAACACCTTGCTATGTGTACTGCATTAAGCTAACTGAGACTTGTTATAACACTTGCTTATCATTGCTCTTTTGTTAATTTTGATTGCTTCTATTGTCCTCATTTGTAAGTCGCTTTGGATAAAAGCGTCTGCTAAATGTCTAAATGTAAATGTATAAAATAAGTAAATTACCCAATTTTGTTTAAATGAATGATTTGCAGAAATTAGTACACCCTAGACTTAATAATTAATCAAACTGTAAAATTATTGATTTTAAGGTTCATATTACCTGCAGAGGTGAAGGTAATATTAAGTAATGGATGGAGTTTTGGTTCCTTGCCGCTGTCGCCTTTGACTTGCTTAGTTGGGGACACTTCATTTCCAGCGATATCGTCGACTTGATTGCACAGATACTATTTAACGCTGCAGTCCGTAAGTTTTGCCTCTTTGTAGCCATCTCTGTTTGAAAACCTGGAATTGCAGCTGTGTGTGGAATTATCTAGCTTGCGTGGGTTGTCAGTCGGCACGGCTCCAGCGCGGATGAATCTAATGTTCTGAAGAGTATGTGTGGCAGTCAGTCACCGCACCGGTGTGGATATTTACTGTACTTCGCAATCACAAATTCTAACCTACGTATTAGAATTTTCACCGTATATTGCCATCTGAACAAGTAAGTAACAAGTCTGCCACGTTTGTTCTGACCAACTGAGGCAAAAAGCATTATCATAAATCTCGCTACCAATGGTGATTAAATCTAAAGATCGGTTAGCTCATATCACATGAATCCGTTCAAATTAT
>NW_015542399.1:110024-110222 GCF_001515605.1 Sinocyclocheilus anshuiensis | reverse complement strand
GCTACTCTACACTGCTCAAAACTCGCGTTTGAATCATCAGTGGCAAATCCTTTAAATATGAAAACTTACCTACAGTCTGTGAGTCAGAACAGTTGTACAGAACATTGTAGTCTACTCTCCTGGGATCAGGAAACAGTCCTCCATAAAATGCGCTGCACACATCTGAATATTTGGGTTGAACTGTTCTGGAACAGTGTT
>NW_015542399.1:95020-109557 GCF_001515605.1 Sinocyclocheilus anshuiensis | reverse complement strand
CGAAGCGGATATCGTCCTCTTTTGGAAGGCCAAACAAAGTAGTTTCGCTTTCACAGCGAAACACACAGCGTCTTCATGACATGGCGGCGGCGGCAACAATAATACTACAGTGAGAATAAAAGTTACACTACACTCCAAAGAGAAAGGAAAAATTGAAATCGCATCATATGACCCCTTTAAATGGATTCGGCACCCAGTTTTTTTTTCTTTCAGGTAAAATTACACACTCTTTCATTAGTAATTAGTTCATATTTTCATAAAATCATTGGACAAATGCATTTAAAAATTAGGGGTGCTCCAATTGATCGGCTACCGATCACTATTGGCCGATAATCGCTTTGGGATATGTTTGATCGGCGGTCTCAATAAAGGCCGATCTCAAAAAACCGATCTCAATCTGATGACGCGCCTGCCATGAGAGGTTTGGCGTGACATGCAGAGCCACCGTCTCAGTCTGGCGCGGGTAAAATAATTATGCTGAAGGTGAGGTGCAATTCATATTTCTTCATTAAATAATCACCGCGCGCTCTCTTTCCCTCTCAAAATGCGCAAATGGCTTCAAATCACATCGCGTCTGCACCATAAGCGAGCTGCACGCTGCATAGTTGACACAGGAATTGTCACTTGCACAATCGAGGCAGTGTTGCATCGTCACTAAAGTTTAGAAATTGAATTTCTTTTTAATTCTTGCCAGTGTTTGAACCATTCAGCGCTCGTGCGCTCTTCTGGAGACCGTGCGCTCATGCCCACTCGTAGCGCACACACATAACGCCAGGTTCAAACATACTCTGTTTGCAGTGCAGTGCATATTGCGCTCGTTATTCGCGCACACTGCACACGGTTGCGGTCCAGTTGTGCGTTCCAGGAGCGGTGCGTCTGCTGCAGTGCAGAGATCGTTTCAACACCGAGACTATTTTTGCTGCACTGCAAGCACTGAATTAAAGTAACAGCGCATTGTTTGCGGTAAATATGAAAACGAAAATGTAGTTATTACACCATGAATGCATATAATTAAAGTCTACTGTGTTTCACAGTCAACACATATGGCTTGTTGGCTAGTTTTAAAGGAAAAGAGCACTTTTAGATAAACAATTAATTGATGGCACTCGTGGAGGTAGGAAAACGAAGTTCTTTATGAACCGCAGGATTGCTTGTAATAAAGATTTGAATGGCAGTACAGCTGACTGTTTATGTCAGTGGTAAGTTTTAATTTAGAATGTTTGAGATAACGTAAGAAAAGTATTTTAAATGTTTTGACACTTGCTTGAACAACTTTTTTGTGCTGGGTGTAAGCTATTGTGCAACAATTGCACGAGTGTAAAAACAAAAATGCACTGCATGATCGAACATTTAGGTGAGATAAATATATATTTTTGAAAAATGTCTAAAAAATGCTCCCCTGAACCCCTCAAATAAAAAAAAATCCCCTCTCACAAGAGTCACCTAAGAGGCGGATTCCCCCCATTTCCTAAAGTGAAATTCAGGCCCTGAATAAATGTCTAAAATTCTTGGAGTATTACTATAAATGATGATAAAAAATGATTTAAAAAAAATAAGACTTTAAAAAGATCGGTATCGGTGATCGTATCGGCAGATACTGCTTTCTGTGATCGGCCTCAAAAATCCTAATCGGAGCACCCCCAATTAAAAATATCTCACCAAGAATTCAACTCTGAATTCCTCAGCGTGTGGAGAGGACTTTTATGTTGGTCTTGTGATGTGACGTCATAATGCTGCACCGCTCTCCTGCATCTGTTGTGATTCGACTGAAGAAAGGTTTGTGTTTTTATTTTTTTAAATAAGCTAAGGAGCCAAAAAGATACCAACCATTCAGGCAATTTTATCGTTTTTACAAGCTATGTAAAATAGTAAAACAATGTAAAATCATTAATAAATTTAACATAGTAATACTTTATATAACAAGAAACGAACGTCATTTTGTGTGAATAAAGTGCATCCTTACATGAGTAGCAGAAGACGTGCGTCTCATTTCGCTCTCTATATCGTGAATCTATTGTAAAAACTAATCCGACTAATACTAGTAATATAACGGAAGTTTTTGAAACGTGTCAACTGAACCAAATTGTTAATTTAAAATGAATTTACTGATTCAAAGCGCTCATATAACCGCATGCTGACGACAGCTGCTGCTACAAACAGGAACAACAAACACACGTGTAATGACAACTTTTACAAACCAATAGAGATGTTTTCATAAATGTGTAACTTAGTAAATTTCATTTGAAAATCATGAAATACCAAATATGAATAATAAAGAGAAATCTATATATTTTGTACTTTGTATTAATTTATTTACATTGTTAGTTTTTAGTTTAGTTTTTTTTTTAAGGGCATTTAAGGCCATTAACTATCTCTCACTGACTGGCTTCCTTACAGTCGCTGACTACTGAACTAGGAGCAGATTGAGACTCACCCAGAGATTTAGTTGGGATTTATTTTTCTTTCTGTTAATTATTATCATCGTCTTAAACATGACAGAGTTCCCAAACACACTGAAAAACTCCTGGTGAAGCAACTGAGATCCACGTGATGCATTAAGATGGCGTTTATTAAAGAGGAGAGTGAAGACATGAAGATTGAAGGATTTAGAGTGAAACATGCAAATACTGTGGGACAAACAGGTTGGTTTTTATTCTTAAAGATGCATCCACATTGAAATGTTGACCTCTGTAGAAATTAGGCCTAGTAATATTTTTGAAGAATGTCATATAAGACTTGTAATTAAAGTAGATTTATTTGATGTAGGGTCACATCATGTGGACAGACAAAGGGATCAACGCTAAGGATTTTTTCACTGGCCCTGCCACAAAAAATAAAATAGTTGCTGTTATCATTGTTTTTTATCTGTTGTCTTGTATTCTAATAAATAAGCTTATATGACATCAATATTTTAGATACCAATTAAATTTTACAATTCTCCATTTCAATTTCGATAACAGAGCAAAAATCACTAGCCAAAAATAAACATAAATTTAAAGTTTAAACATTATTAAAGACAAGTGACAGCCAGTAAATAAGAAGAAATGAACAAATTACAAGTAATAGCACAATTAAATATAGGTCTATAGTATAAAAATATAAATGAAATTATGCTTTAGGTTTTTATGTTTGTAGATGTTCAGGTACAGAAATTGAAAAATCACATATCAAATAACATTTACATATTCTTCACTCCGTGTTGCACCTTGATTTTTCATAGCCATTTGAAATTAGATGCAACCACTGCATTTTAATCATGAATTGAAAAAAAAGTGCAATGTTTGATATATATTAGACTGTATCATTTCAAAATCTGAAGTAAAAATAGAATAACCTGACTTTAACTTTGTGAAATTATGTTATAGGGTTGTGCCGATAGACGATAGTATCGTGTATCGACGATAGACAGAGATATCGCCTGTGGCTGATGCCTTTGACGATAGCAAGACGATTATTATTATTATCAGGCCAGTAATACTATCTAATTAATATTAGGGCTTATTTGTTGCATTATATTTATTTTTCCGCATTTTTACAGTATTGCGCGTTCTAACCAATCACACACGATTATGATGAGCTTATGAATGCAATGGCCAATCAGAGGCGTTCAGATGAGTCATCACTGAAACAGCAGAGTTCTGTTGTTCAGCGCGCGCTGACTGAATTCTGACTGGCGAATTCTCATTATAAACAACAAAGTGCAGATGTAAGTGCGATAGGCTAGTAATACTATCTAATTAATATTAGGGCTTATTTGTTGCATTATATTTATTTTTCTGCGTTTTTACAGTATTGCGCGTTCTAACCAATCACACACGATTATGCTGAGCTTATGAATGCAATGGCCAATCAGAGGCGTTCAGATGAGTCATCACTGAAACAGCAGAGTTCTGTTGTTCAGCGCGCGCTGACTGAATTCTGACTGGCGAATTCTCATTATAAACAACAAAGTGCAGATGTAAGTGCGATGTACTGTAAGTATAAGAGATTTATTCATCATATAGTGTAGATTCACTGAGTTTAATGGGAGTGTTTTTAAAGTGCATAAACTCGCGCTAGACTGAGCTTGTGATGATTCTTTGGTAATGTAATGTTCTTTACTCGTTTTCTGTAGCTGCTTTTTGAATAACTGAGGAAATGTAAGCATTATAATTAGTAACTTACTATGTTTCTATTAATTTGTTATGTTAAATGCAAATTCAGTCATATTAAAAACATTAGGCTTCTTTTAGCCTTACGCTGGAGTTGGTTCACTTTCTAGCAATGAAACTAAGTAGGCTAAATAATTACATAAATTATGTATCGGCGATCTCACAGGCTGACGACAGGACGATATGAAAATTGAGCATATCGCCCAACACTATTATGCTACATAAAACATCTGTATGAAACAGAAACAGCAGGCGGCTGAATGAGACGCAGATTCACTCTCTGCCATCAAGTGGCGCTTATGGAACAGTGATACAGAGTTTCCTTGGTTACCGCTGTAAACACAGCAGCGTGTATTAACACTAATTTAAATGCATTATACGGAGGCAAGATGAAAAGAAAACGCTATTTCTGAAAACAGTTAGTTCCGTTCCCCTCAGAAACACATTCATATAAAATTCAATGTTTGGATTTTCGTCCTATATTTCGCGCATCATGAACAGTGATCTTGTTCTGTCTGCTACAGTATTTTCTCCTCTTTGTGCCCATCTTTAGCATCTCTGGCCTCTGTTAATGGCAGTTTACAGACTAAGTATAATAATAACGTAATATTTCCACACAAATGGCCATTTGGAAAATGATTGCAGTGCAGTTTGTGTGCAAGCACGCAACAGAAGATAGTCTGAAATAAAACAAAAAATGTCCGGTAGATCGGTGCATCTGTACTCCAGTGTATAAATTCAATATAGATTAATCATTGTTAAAGCTACAAAGTTACTTGCCAGGACGGGTATTTTGACCGTTCAGGCGGCTCGCGCATGTCACAGACGTGACTGTCTGTGCACGCGTTCACACAGAACACAGCGCGCGAGTACTGAAAGGAGTTGTCTTCCGCACCCAAATGCTTTTTAATCGCTTGAATTTTTCAATTACGTCTTTCACGCTGGACCCGGGCCATCGGGCAGTCCTTATTGTCGAGCCCTGAGACATGTTAAGATCGTAAGACCAGACAAATGCTAATGCTGCCTTCACATGCAGTTGAGAAGATCCTACTTCCAAATTAAGACATTCATTATGACACATTAAATTAGGAAAAATAATATATAAGTAGTCTAAACAAGACAATAATTCTGTATAACATTAAACAAAATATATTTTCTGAATGAAAACATATAGACTGTTTCATCGGGTGCCCGCGCCTGGCCCGAAGTTAACTTCCGGTTTGTGTTTGTTTATTGGTCTGGCTAGTGGCGCTGACTACAAACGCAGTTAAAGTTAAGGTGTTGAGTAAGGTGATAACTAGGCTGAAGTTGGGCTCAGGTTTTTGTGCTGTGGGATGTGTTTTCCATACATTTATTTGTGGCGGCCCGCCACAATATCAAATCTGACCTCCACAAATAGATTTTCCAAAAGGCTTTGACTTAGTTGAATAAACATGAGCACTGCACATTTCAAAATCAAAACGCAGCGCGGGTGATTTTATATCACTGTATCTCCGAAGGAAACCAACTGTCTTCAGAAACATTTCGATGTCATTTTCATTTAATCTTGCCTTATAAAGCAGCATTTGTGACCTCAGCGCTATTTTGTGTACAGCTGCTACCGGGGAAACCTCTATTTTGGCCACTACAAAAGCACCTCCTGCTGGCAGAAAATGCATTTGCATGTTCAGTAAGCCCGTCTGATTCACGCAGCAAACAAATTTTGCTTATCAGAAATAATCTACTCGAGAAGACATCCGGTTATGGCGTGGTGCTGAGTGGAACGTGAATCGGAGCTCCGCAACAAATTCTGACAAAACTTTTCTTCTTTAACTCAACAAATGTTGACAGAATGATTCCATTTTAAATTCGGATACATCTTAACGTTCCAAGATGCCACCAAAACCAATGAAAATGACACAGAAACAGGTCAAATTGATCGTACCTGGAGAGGCCGAGGCAGATGCTAAATCCAATGAAGCTAATAGCGATGAGGCAGCGTCAGGTGTTAGCCATGAGTCTGCAATCCTTGAGGCTATCGACTCACTGAAATCGGACTTTGCTGTGCGATTTGATGGATTGCTTCAGGCGATCAACGGAGTGCAGTGCGATCTTAAAGCTCTCACAACACGGGCAACAAAAGCCGAGGATCGAATAGGCACTCAAGAAGATAATGTCTCAGAGTTGCAAACGCAGAACACAAAATTGAAAACTGCCATAGAATCTCTTCATTAAAAGTCGATGATCTGGAAAATCGCAGTCGTCGGTCCAATCTACGATTAGTATGACTTCCAGAAAAAATCGAGGGGAAGGATATGTGTGCCTTTTTAGAGAAATTACTCCCTGAGATCCTTTGCCCGGAAAACTTTCCTGGCCCTCTTGTAATTGAGAGAGCTCACTGAATCGGCAGATTCTCTGAAGATCGTTCTGACTCTCCACCGAGAGCCGTGATAATGAAATTCCTAAACTACACTGACAAAGTCTGTACTCTGAAAGCAGCTCGAGCAAAAGGCCCAGTGATGTTGGACGAAAGAAAGCTTATGTTCTTTTCTGACGTGTCAGCTGAACTGCACAAGAAACGGAAACCATTTGACCCGGTGAAGAAGGATCTTCGCAATCTCAACATCCCCGAATTGCATTATGGCATCTTGCATCCAGCTACTTTGTGCGTGACATACAAGGGAAAGTGCCACTTGGTTGACAACCCTCCGGATGCTCAGAGGTTTTTGCAAGATCTGAAAGATACTAATGCTTAGCAACACTTAAAGGAAGACTTTTCTCTTTGGGGTCAGTTTCATGAACGTAAGCAAACTTCTGGTTTATTCCTGATAAGCTATATGCTAAAAATAATTTGGAGGGGTGATGATGTTTCATTTGGGGAAATATCTGTTTGTTGGCCAGTTGTTCTGTTTGGCTGTATTTTGCTTTTACTATCTGTTATTGTGTGTGTGTGTGTGTGTGTGTGTGTGTTTGTTTGTTTGTTTTTTATACAATTTCTTCTTCACAACAATAGTCTATATACTTACTTTAGTATTTTTTGCAAGAATGGGAATACACTGTATATATGATAATGGTTCCCCTGCCTGATATTCAATTTACAACCTGGAATGTAAGAGGTTTAAAGAAAATTGTAAAGTTAAAACAAGTGTTGAACAGAATTAGGCAAGTGAAAGCTAAAATAGTGTTCCTTCAGGAAACTCACTTAGTCACAGAGGATGTGGTTATGGTGAGAAAGAGATGGCCAGGACAAGTGTTTTCGGCCTCCTTTAATTCATACTCTGGGGGGTTATTATACTTGTACATACATCTATACCTTTACAAATAATTAACACTATTGAGGACAGATTGGGGAGGTACATAATCATCCAAGCCGAGATCCTTTCTGTTAGACTGAATTTAGTGAATGTTTATGGGCCCAATGTGGATAATCCTACTTTTTTACTGAAATCAATTTTTGATATTGGCTGAACTGCCAGGATATTTTGTTATAGGAGGAGATTTTAATTGTGCTCTATATCCAGAATTAGATCAACTAAATCAGACCTCTCTCATTTACAGACCAGAAAAGTTAAAGGGATCCTATTATGCTCTTTTACAAAGTCTTGATTTATATCACAAATCCCAGAAAATATGCGTTGTAGTCCAAACGAGTCGTTCGTTGTAGTTTTTGAAAAGTGATTTCTGTTAAATAAAATATCTCCTTTTGAAGTGGACTTTGAGCTTTGTAAATTTGCAGATCTTTTTTCTGCTCAAACAGCAACAGTACAGACTAACTAAAGTTGAAAAAGTGAAAAAGCATAATAGCATAAAATAACCTTTAAAACAGTATATGCAAGATTTTAATTTAATAGATATATGGAGGAACAGACACCCGGATAGTTTGACTTATTCATGCTACTCTAGCACTTATAAAACATCCTCTCACATAGACTACTTTCTTTTATCTACTGATCTAATTTTCAAAGTTAGTAAATGCTGGTATGATAGCATAATATGCATCTGATATCTCAGATCATGCTGCAGTTTCATTTACATTAAACTTTACTACTTTTTTATGCAGATCCCCAAGATGGTGCTTACCTATAACTTGGTTGAGAGATCCCGAATTTTTGGAGTTCACTGATAAACAGATAGATAATTATTTTGAAATAAACACGAATCAAACATCTGCTTCAGTCAGGTGGGAAGCATTTAAAGCTTTTATAAGAGGACAAATGATTAGTTACACAAATTATAAATATAAGCGCTGTCAAGTAGAAATGGTAGACCTTGAAAGCAAAATAAAGACAATTGAATCTGAAATATACCAAAAAGAAATACTCCTGATTTTCTTTTGGAACTGCACAAATTGAAAATTAAATATAATGAGCTTTCATTAGAACATGCAAAGAAAAGTTTGATGAGACTAAAACAGACTTATTATGAAGGTGGGGAGAGGGCGGGTAAGTTACTAGCCTGGCGTATTAAGCAGCTACAAACTGAAAGAGCCATAAATTCCATTCAGATAAAGGAGGGTAGATAGGAGATAACATTTGATCAAACTGAGATAAATGAGGTATTTAGGAACTACTATCAGACTCTTTACAGCTCTGAATATTCGGAGTGCCGCAGAGAGCCAAAAAGCTTTCCTGGATGCTTTGGATTTTAAGTCCACAGATTTTGGTTTCATGGTATCCCTTGAAGATGACCTAAAGTCTGAGGAGCTGTTTGAGGCCATTATCAGTACGAAAGGAGGGAAGACCCCAAGGCCTGATGGCATACCAATAGAGCTATATAAAATTTTCCATCATAAATTAAGTCGCCCCCTTTTGGATATGTACCAGGAATCCCTGAATAATGGGGCTTTGCCTCCCTCTCTGAATACTGCAGTGATCACTCTGCTCTTAAAACCTGGCAAGACGCCAACTGATTGTGGTTCATACAGACCAATTTCTCTCCTGAATAATGACTTAAAGATTCTTTGCAAGGTGCTAGCAAAGATATTAGAAATACATTTGCCCAAGCTTGTTCACATGGATCCAAACCGCTTTGTTTGGGGGAAGCAAGGTTTGCATAATATTCGTAGAGTATTAAATATATTACATGAGAAATCTAATATTTGCAATAATGCACTACTGTCATTAGATGCTGAAAAAGTGTTTGACAGGATTCAGTGGCAGTTCCTGTTCAAAACTATGGAAAAAAATGGGGTTTGGGGATAAGTTTATGAAATGGGTCCGGATCCTGTATGCTAACCCTTCAGCTGAGATCTTAACAAATGGAACAATATCTGCCCCTTTCAGGCTTTACAGGGGAACACGTCAGGGCTGCCCGCTCTCTCCCTTGCTTTTCACCTTAGCGATCGAACCATTGGCTATGGCAATTCGCAATCATATACATATTTCAGGTATTAAAAATTGGCTCCTCAGAACACTGCATTTCATTGTACGCAGATGATATAATTATATTCTCTTCCAATCTAAAACAGTCTATCCCAGCATTGCTAAATTTCATTGAAATGTTTGGAGAATTCTCAGGATATAAAATAATTCTAAATCTGTGTTGCTGTTCCTCCATAAGGCAGGATGCTTCTTCCCCCAGTTCAGTCACCCTTTACAATCTCACAAGGAGGTTAACTTACCTTGGGATGAAAATGACACCAAATGTAAATGAAATTGTATCAGCAAATTATAAGCCAATATCAGATTCTATAACTGAACAGATGGACAAAACTCCCCATTTCATTAATTGGACATTAAATTAAAAATGTCAATCTTACCCAAATTATATCTCTTCCAATCCATCCCCCTCCCTCCACATTCCTCTTTTTTTGTCCTAATGAAAAGAACTTTCACAAACTTAATTTGGAACAACAAGTGCCCTCGTCTCAGGCTCTCCTTGCTGTACTTGCCTTATGACAGAGGGGGGTTAAACCTACCAAACTTAAAATGGTACTACTAGGCAGCTCAAATTAGAGCAGCAATGTTTTATTTTGAGAAAGATTCTTCTCCGACCTGGGTATCTATAGAGGCTCACTCTATTCCAATTCCTTTGAATTTATATTTGTATTCCTCTGATGCTAAGAAAATCATTTCTAAAAATCCATATACCAGAAATAATATAACAGTTTGGTTTGAGGCTCTTGCTCGTCTAGGTGAATTACCACAACTCTCATGCTTTTCACCAGTTTTTGGTAATGAAAATTTCCATCCTGGTAGAGCCGATCCAGGTTTTAAAATCTAGTCAATTCAAGGTATTAGTAAGGTCTCTGATCTTTATAATGAAGGAAACTTTATGTCCTTTGAAGAAATTAGGACAAGGTTTGGAATTCCGCAAAATACCTTTTTCAAATATTTGCAATTACGTAGCTTCATTCTATCAAGACAAGGTCAAAGTTTGGTTGAGCCTCCTCTTTCTACTTTGGAAAATATTACACTTAAAGGGGTCATATGATGTTGCTAAAAAGAACATTATTTTATTCCTGATATATGCTACAAATGTAAACAATAGAAGGGAACTTTATTCCATTGTATGTGGGAATGTACTAAAGTTAATTGTTTTTGGGTTAAAATATTGAATAAGTCAAATCATTGGTAAAGTATCATTGGTAAAGTGATCCCAGGTTGTGTATATTACATATTTGTCCTCTGAACTTTAAAATTACCAAAAATAAAAGATTGTTGTTAAAGGGTTAGTTCACCCAAAAATGAAAATTCTGTAATTTAATTACTCACCCTCATGTCGTTTCAATTTGCAACTTTACAGATCTTCTTTATGCACCAAGAGCTTGTAACACTCCAAAGAGAAAGAAAAAATTGAAATCGCATCATATGACCCCTTTAACTGTTTGAAAGGTAGAGAGGTCAGGTATCTGTGTTATATAAACAGTTTGTGGCCAAATCTAAAGAATCATTTAATGACAGACTTCAAGCATGGCGGTCTGACCTGCAGGCTGATATAACTGAGGAAGAGTGGCAAATAGCATGTTTAAAAGCCCAAACTCAGACAATGAGTACCCATTTGAGACTGCTTCAGTATAAATGGTTGAGTAGACAATATATCACTCCAGTTAAGTTACATCACTTCAACCCGAATATTCCTGATACATGCTACAAATGTAAACAAGAGAAGGGAACTTTATTCCATTGTATGTGGGAATGTACTAAAGTTAATTGTTTTTGGGTTAAAATATTGAATAAGTCAAATCATTGGTAAAGTATCATTGGTAAAGTGATCCCAGGTTGTGTATATTACATATTGTTTGAAACGACATGAGGGTGAGTAATTAATGACAGAATTTTCATTTTTGGGTGAACTAACCCTTTAACCCCTTTAAAGTAATTGCATGTTCTTGGAAAAAAGAAGAAAGTCCTGGCGTGTCTCAGTGGATAATGGGGATGACCTCATGCCTTGCCTTAGAAAAGATTACCTATTTTTTGAAAAATAAACTTCATGTATTTTGGTCCATCTGGAAAGTGTTCTATGACTTTTTGGAGAGTCTAGATCGGGGGTGTCAAACTCAATTCCTGGAGGGCCGGAGCCCTGCAGAGTTTAGATTCAACTCTAATTAAACACACCTGATCCAACTAATCAAGTCATTCACTCTTATTTGAAAACTACATGGTATGTGTGTTGGAGCAGGGTTGAAACAAAACTCTGCAGGGCTCCGGCCCTCCAGGAATTGAGTTTGACACCCCTGGTCTAGATGGTGACTCTTTTGTGGAATTGATGGACATTGAAATATAGACAAGTATGTTATTGCTATATATTTTTTTTTATTATTATTATTATTTATTTTTGAAGGGTATTGAGGTATTGTTGAGATCATTTTTTAGTTCATTCAAGTTCATTTTTTATTATCTTTTTTTTTTTTTTTTTTTTTTTTTAAAAATTGAACGTTCATGTGTAAATCATTCTGGAAAATAGTGTATTATTATTTGAATTTATTTCAGTATCAATGCATCTTAATTTATATTTTTTTTTTTTTTTTTTTTACTTATAAAAACTTTAATTTTTATAAACCTAGAAATCTGAGTCATCAACATTACATTTGTAATCAGTGTTATATTAACATGCTTAAACATAATTGAATCAAGCAATGAATAAGTCATTTGTCAAAAAGTATTGAAACACATTGAAATAATTTCACCCAGTTTCGTATCTACAAATTAAATTACAAGCACTATGTAGTTTTTGTGTGCATAAACATTAAAAAAAATAACAGTAACATTAAAGATGGCCAAGAGAGGCACATTTTTCCCTAGTGCAGGTTTAAGCAAATTCAATGTACATATAAAAGCAAATTAAAAAAAAGAAAATTAGGAATGGATATATTTGTCATTTTGGTTGAATGAGTGTTGTGAGGATAATGGAACAATTTTATTATTTCAAACTTTTCTTTTTAATGATGCATCATGATTTTTTTTTTTTGTAAAAGAAACATTTGAAAAGAATATATTTTTTTTTACTACAATCACAGTCAATGTCAGGCATTGCTGTTTTACCTGCACAAGTTGAAGCAGGGTCATTCCGTGCCAAATCAACCAAATTTCAGAACTTCCCCGGGTAAAGTTTTTGATTTTATGTCATTTCAAAACTGACATAAAGCCGCCTCGCAAACACCTCGTGAATACTGTTAGATCGGGTCTCCACGCCAGATAATATTTAGGACCCAGCCCCGGACGCCAGATCCTGTCAGAAAATATCAGTTTGTCCAGTAACAGAACAACTAGACAGCAGAGCTGTCGATACCCAAACCCTGTTAACAGCAAGTCTTGTCTGGTATCCAAAAATACCCAAAACGAGTGTTTAACAGTCTTCTGTCAGTCAAGAAGTTGACCGAGAAAAGCCAGAGAAGAGCAGAAGCAGGAGACAAAGTGATGATGGTAAAAAGTAACCGCGTTTATTGAACAATCTTAGTTGCGTATGTCTCAATGTTAAAACTTCGTCTGACCAGCACAAATTCAACATGTACACCAAAACTGCTTCAAAGCGACATCCCATAAACCTTGGGTTTCCATAAACATTCCCCCTTATCTATCTCTTATTCATACAGACAAAACAGTTCATGAAACCCCACAAGCATGAGATTGAACAACAATGGAAATGCATAAGCAAGGAAAAATTTATAAGAAATATAGAAACATAATAAATGAATAAACAATAAAAATATAAATGATAAATCAATAAATGATTATAAATTAATAAAAAAAAAACATGAAAATTAAAACACAACACAATTTGCACGTGAGGATCTAAGGATCCTTCAATACCAAATTGAGTTATTTTTCGCATCTTATATACGCTTATCGCTTAATACACACAAAATTGTCAAAATGCCTGTCCTGGTGAGTATCCTCATAAACAGTCGGTTTTGTCTCAAGTGAATGTAAGCAGTTTTTGAGAAAGAAAACCGTATCAGTAACATGAAAGATTGTTGTTAAAGGGTTAGTTCACCCAAAAATTAAAATTCTGTCATTAATTACTCACCCTCATGTCGTTTCAAACCCGTAAGACCTTTGTTCATCTTCGGAACACAGATCAAGATATTTTTGATGGAATCTGAGAGCTGTCTGACCCTGCATAGACAGCAACACAACCTTGTGTATCAGTATATTGGACCCATGCAATCAGTCTTAAAGGGTCAGCAATAAAGCTGTCTGTCATTAATGTTAATCAAACAACAAAAGACAAAGAGAAAATCATTCACTACTCTTGACTTCTCTTGAAACATTTGAGTCTCCCCCTCCCTTGCCTCACTTTTGTCCAAATGCCTGCTTTCGTCTTTTACATCACCTACACACTAGTGTTGTCAAAAGACCCGGTATTTCGGTACCAAGTTTTTCCTGCGGAATTGGGCTGCTTTAACACTGTTGCCGCGGGTTGTTTTTCATGTCCGCGGGTTGAAAAACGACCCCATTAACGTGATATTTAGCCCCTGGAATGCGAATTTTACCAGGGGAACCCCGCCAAAACATGCGTATTTTATCCTCGGAATGCGATTTTTAACGGGGGATCCACTCGGAACGCGATTTTTAACGGGCGGGTTTTGTTGTGAAAACCTGGCAACCTCTTCTTAAAAGCAGTGGCGACCTCAAGAGGAGGAAACGCATCAAACTAACAAAACACCCCGATCAAGTTCAAGCAGGTAAGTTTCAATTACATTTTTAATATTTAGAGCTTCTGTTATGAATATTATTCCATATTTTAATTTGAATTTCGGATTGAAATAAACATCGCCGTTAGCGTATAACGTACGTAGTTAATCGTAAGCATAAGTGTGGCTAACGCTAATATAATGAGCATTAGAATGAATTTTGTTCAAAATGATTTCTTTAACTATTTAATGCTCCTATAACATTTATTACTGTAAAAAAACAGGAGGACATAATGGTATTTACTATTTTTACACACCAGAGGCTTTTAAAT
>NW_015542399.1:94174-94461 GCF_001515605.1 Sinocyclocheilus anshuiensis | reverse complement strand
CCCTGGTTGAGGTAGGTGTAGGGAGGGCTTTTGTCCCAATAAGGTGGCATCCATTTAATAATTTTAATTAAAATTAAAATTTACACAACAAGTTGTTATTGCGTACTGTTTTATAATGTATTACAATGCTGAGGTGCAGATAATTGCCACTATTGGCAATAAGTAATTAGCAGAATATCCTGCTATTTTAATATAGGATAAATAGCTATTTGCACTGTGTAAATAGCATATCACAAAACAAATACTGCTATTTTCACTTAGTGTAAATAGCATCTATTGCTAAGAAA
>NW_015542399.1:67240-94137 GCF_001515605.1 Sinocyclocheilus anshuiensis | reverse complement strand
AAATATTTCTCTTGAGAAATTTTGTTTATTGCCCCCCCCCCCTACTGTTAGATGAAATTTACGCCCCTGCCCATGTCTGTGGAATATGCCTTCATAAACAAAAAAACGTTCCAGTCGCCTGTAGCACGAAGCCGGTTTCAGTTTTTACCCTGGTAAATTCGAGTTTAGTTTGAGCAAACTCTGAGTTTTCGGGCTCAAGAAAGGCGGGTTGGTTTTGAGCGGGTTTCGTCACCATGGTAACTTACGCTATACAGCTACCCTGCTCTGGAGCAGGTTTTATTCTGAGTTAGAGATCGCAAGCCCAAACTGGACCAATCAGCTGTG
This sequence comes from Sinocyclocheilus anshuiensis, assembly GCF_001515605.1. Classification (NCBI taxonomy): domain Eukaryota; kingdom Metazoa; phylum Chordata; class Actinopteri; order Cypriniformes; family Cyprinidae; genus Sinocyclocheilus; species Sinocyclocheilus anshuiensis. Next base: position 93,813 of record NW_015542399.1, on the reverse strand, counting down.
AGCAAAGTGACATATATATGATATGCAATTAAGCCACTCCCCCATATCTCTCACTTCAAATTAAAGCAGTTTAGATTAGAAGAATTTCAGAGACAAAACTGCCTGAATTTTAGAGACAAAATTGTCTTTTGCTGCTAATGATTTTTTATACTAATATTATGTGAATTATAATTATATAAAATATTTAAAAATATTATATGAGCTGGCAATTAATATTAAATTTGCATTTGAATTAATTTAAAAATATACATTGCCTATAAATAAGTTTCAATATATAAAGCTTTTAAAATGACTTTTCTTTTGAGCTCTTTGTGAAAGTATATAAATTATTAAATTCAGCTTATTCTTTTGCATAGTCATATATTTTCTTTCTGTTGCCTTCTCAAACTTTTGCTGCAGCAGATTTTTTCCTGCCTTGTACATGCATTTAAATTAATTTTTAATAATGACATCTCTTAATCTTGAGTAGAAAAGTGAATTGCGCCAACTCTCGCGAGAAGTGAATCCAGCTGACGCTTTGCTGATGCTCTCCACCTTCCGTGTGATTGGTTGTTTGCGGAATGTGTCACACTTTCAGTTGCACAAGCTCCAGAGTTAATCACAAACTCTGGTTCAAACTCTGAGTTGACAGAGAACGTTTATATCGAGCTTTGTGAGCCCGGTGAACCTGACCTAAACCAGGTTGGCTTTATCGGGTTTTGTCAACTCTAAACCTACACTGAATCTCAGAGTTTGTTCATCTCCCTTCGTGCTACAGGCCACAGGTATAACTATATAATTATTATTATTTTTTGCTTGTAAATTTCAGTAGGGGTTGAAATTTCAGGAAAAATCTGGTCAATTTCAATAGCAAAAAGACCCTACTCCCTAAAACTACTGAAACACCTCAGACCCAAATGATTCACACACATTTAATTTATAAACTGCTTAGCAATGGCTCAATCTTCCATTATTAGCGTTTACATTTATGCATTTAGTACAGTGTTTTCCACAGACTACCACTATATGTGGTATGTATGTATGTATGTATACATACCGGTTCACATTTACAACTCCGCTCGGCGTGTATGCTGTGTGAAAACATCAGTCGATTTTTGCATTGATCTGAATGAAAATGGCAGATGGGCTTATTGAAAATGCAAATTCATTCTCTGCCAGCAGGAGGTGTTTGGAGCGGCAGAATAGAGCGGTTTCCCTGGTACCGGCTGTAATCAAAGCAGCGCTGAGCTCAAACGCTACTGTATCAGGCATTACAGGCAAAATGAAATGAAAATGACATCAAAGCTTTTCTGAAGCCAGTCAGTTCCCTTCAAAGATACATTCATATAAAAACACCCGTGCCTTGTTTTGATTTTAAATAGTGCAGTGCTTATGTTTATTCATGTTTAGTCAAAGGCTTTTGAAAAATGTATTTGTGGCGGTCAGTGTTGTTAATTTTGAGGCAGGCCGCCACATATAAATCAATGCATGGGAAACACTAGTATATGCTTTTATCCAAAGCGACTTACAATAGAAGAATAAAAGCGATCTGTCAAAGAGCCAAACAGCTGTTGCTCATTCACTGACTGTAGCTTGCAGAAGAGAGCGTACACTTGTTGGAGTGAATTGAGGTAGGGAGGTACAGCTCCAGTGGCAGTCCTAAAAGCCAGCTTCAAAACCTTAAATTTATTTCTGGCTGCAACTGGGACCCAGTGGTGTGAGATCAGGAGGGGTGTGATGTGGCATCTCTTTGGCTAACTGAAGACCTATGTGCTGCTAAATTTTTGAAGTTAATGGGGAATTTGTCCTCAGTTCTTTTCCCTTCTTTCTTTTTTTTTTCTTCTTTTTTTTCTTTCTATATTGTGTCCTAACCCCTAGTAGACGTAGTAAATCTGAGATTGAATTTTTTTTTTTAATTAAACGGTTTAACTGCCAGGTTGACAATTATTAAGACATTTTAAAGACAGTGAAGTGTTAGCAATATTGGGAAATGGCTCTCAGATGACATCTAACACCTTTTTCATTAGTTTAGTGGGTATAGGATCTAGTATGTTGGTTTTTGATCTGTTGCATGTCTAAATGTTTTGAGGACATTTGCTTTGTGCCATTAAATTAGGATTAACTTATATTTGTCTTTTTTCACCTTAGACCTGATGTCACCGAAAGAGGAGAGTGAAGTACTGAATGAAATGGAGGAGAAATATCAGTATAAGAATCATCATAAATTTATAACTGGAGGAAAATCCTTTAGTTGCTCACAGAGTGAAAAGACTCCCTCACAAAAAAGGGCTCAAAAGACAGGGACTAGAATTCACACCGGAGAAAAGCCTTATACATATTCTCAGTGTGGAAAGACTTTTGATCAAGACAAGAACCTTAAAGTCCACATAATAATTGATACTGGAGAGAGCCCTTTCATGTGCCAACAGTGTGGAAAAGGATTCACTCAAAAAGGAAGCCTTAACAGACACATGAGAATTCACACTGGAGAGAAGCCTCACACCTGCCAACAGTGTGGAAAGAGTTTTGCTCAACTTGGAAACCTTGAAGTCCATATGGGAGTTCACACTGGAGAGAAGCCTTACACTTGCCAGCATTGTGGAAAAAGTTTCAACCGAAAAGGAAACCTTAAGTACCACATGAGAATTCACACTGAAGAGAGCCTTTTCACCTGCCAACAGTGTGGAATAAGTTTCACTCAAATAGAAAGCCTTAACGGGCACATGAGAATTCACACTGGAGAGAAGCCCACATGCCCTCGTTGTGGAAAGAGTTTTGATCGACATGGTTACCTTGTAGTCCACATGAGAATTCACTCTGGAGAGAAACCCTACACATGCCATCATTGTGGAAAGAGTTTCAGTCAAAAAGGACACTTTGCAGACCACACAAGAATTCACTCTGGAATGAAACCCTACACATGCCCTCAGTGTGGAAAGTGTTTCAATCAAAAAGGACATTTTGAAGACCACATAAGAATTCACACTGGAGAAAAGCCTTTCACCTGCCAACAATGTGGAACAAGTTTCAACCGAAAAGGAATCCTTAACAGGCACATGAGAACTCACACTGGAGAGGAGCCATTTATATGTGGTCACTGTGGAAAGAGTTTCAGATATAAAGTGACTCTTAAGTACCACATGAGGATTCATGTATGAGAGAAATACAAAGTTCTGGCATGAAACTCTAGATGGCGCAGCCCGATAGGTCTAACTCAATCTCACATTATGACATCATTATCACATGGCACAGCTGACTGGTTGTCTCTTGTATCGGTAGCCAATTAGCTCGCTGCTCAACATTCAAATCTATGACTAGTGCTTGCTGTAGCAGTTGCAGCATGCTTCAGAAACATCTGAAATCAACCTATCTAATAAGTGAATGCTCTTTCAATCCTTATCGCTGTGTATATTACGTGATCTAATTGAATTAAAAAATGAGCAACCATAAACAAGTTTAAAATAAGTGTCATTAGCAGTTTGCATCGTATGTAGGAGCGAAATATTAAGCATATTAGCAGCATTTAGCATTTGTGTTAGAGCAAAACACAGTCTAGAGCAGGGGTGTCAAACTCAGTTCCTGGAGGGCCGCAGCCCTGCAGAGTTTAGCTCCAACACCCAAACCATGTAATTTTCAATTGAGCCTGAAGGACTTGATTAGCTGGATCAGGTGTGTTTAATTAGGGTTGGGGCTAAACTCTGCAGGGCTGTGGCCCTCCAGGTATTGAGTTTGACACCCCTGGTCTAGAGCAATCGCTCTCGGGACACGATTGCTACGGACATGAAAATAGGTTAAATTAAAGGTCACATATTTTACACCTTTCTGGAGTTTTATTTTAGGGCTTCACAGACATGAAATAACACAAATGTGTAAAATCTTATAGCAATTATACAGTGTTATAAAGGGATAATCAACCCCAAAATGAAAATTTTGCCATTAAACACTTACCCCCATGTCGTTCCAAACCCGTAAAAGCTTCGTTCGTCTTCGGAAACCAGGAGGCTTGACTGATTCCATTGGCTGCCAAGTAAATAACACTGTCAAGGCCCAGAAAAGTATGAAATACATCATCAAAATAGTCCATCTGCCATCAGTGGTTCAACCTGAATTTAATGAAGTGGACAACACTTTTTCTGCGCAAAGAAAACAAAAATATCGACTTTATTCAACAATTCGTCTCCTCCGCGTCTCCATAGCACCATTTTGGAGCAAATAGCGTATGCTGATCTGTGTCAGCCACAAGGATACGTTTTCTACATTTATTTACGCTTTGATTTGAACAAAAACCGCATATCCGTGTGGTACGGCTGACACAGAACAGCGTACGCTATTTGCTCCAAAATGGTGCTATGGAGGAGCACCACGTGGAGGAGACGAATTGTTGAATAAAGTCGTTATTTTAGTTTTCTTTGCGCAGAAAATGAAAAGGGTTTCTTTCTCGTCGCTTCATAACATTCAGATTGAACCACTGATGGCAGATGGACTATTCTGACGATATCTTTCATACTTTTCTGGGCCTTGAAAGTGTTATTTACTTGGCAGTCAATGGGACAGTCACAAGCCTCCCAGTTTTCATCCAAAATATCTTAATTTGTGTTCCGAAGACGAACGAAGCTTTTGCGGGTTTGGAACGACATGGGGGTAAGTGATTAATGACAAAATTTTCATTTTGGGGTGGAGTAACCCTTTAAGAATATATATTTGCGGTATAAGTACCAAAAACCATCTGAATATATTTTTACAGCTCCTGTCTCAGGAGCTCTGCTAAGAACAGGTCAATTTTGGCCTGTCTAATTAATATTCATGAGCCTAACAGGATGTTTCAGAATGGTAATTAATGTTTTTTTTTCCAAACACCAAATGCAGTAAGCTACGTAACTATTGCTTTCCTACTGATACAGTAAGTTGACATGCTACAATTTATTTTACTATTTTACTTTTTTCTCTAAAAGGTGTACTTTTTTCTCTAAAATGTGTACTAACATGTTAGGATCACATTAGCATTGCATAACTGTTTACAAACTATGATTTCAGATTATGCTGGCTCCATAATGTAACATAAAATGTGTGAGAAGTTTACTTACGGGTTGTGGATTTTTTTAATTAAAAAAAAATAAAAAATTATTTCGTTGACAGGGACATTGTACATTAATAAAACATTCCTGATTCAACTGAACCCTAAATAAAGCATATGTGTCTAGATCTCGTATAGTTGTCAGAATATTATTCCATTCTCGTGCAGCTTTGACAGAAAAAGCAGGCCGACTAAAATTACTTTGTTTAAGTGGTATGATACAGTCTCCTCTTAATGCACCTCTTGTAGAACGATAATCAGTTGTTCTAATACTAACTAACTGACTAAGGGGGAGAAGATCAACCATAAATAATTTTATATATCAAGCATACATTTGCATACTTAATCATGTTTTCCCAACTTAACAAATTATATTTTTTCAGTATTAGACAATAATGATAATGTACCGATTTCTTATCGAAGACTTTAAGTGTACGTTTGTATAAGGACTCTAATGGTTTTAGAGTCACTGAACTCGCCTGAGACCAGGTGGTTAAACAGTAAGTCATGTGAGAAATAACCATAGAATACATATACATCTTAGCTGCCTCTAATGACATATAATCTCTAATAAACTTAAAATTATAGCGATTAAACTTAACCTGCTTACAAACCTTTTTAACTTGAGCTTTAAATGTAAGTTTAGAATCAATCAGTATTCCCAGATATTTATATTGAGGCACTACCTGCAGCCTCACCCCTGACACGTAAACATCCGGCTCTTTAATAATACTGTTAGACTTAGAGAAAAACATACATACTGTCTTGGACACATTTAGTTGTAAGCAATTCTCTTTTAGCCATGCTGACACATTAACCATAGAATTCGTGAGTTCATTTGCAACTTGTGCTAGACTATTACCATGTATATAAATTACTGTATCGTCCGCATACATTTGTATATTAATGCCAGGACATGCAAGATGAAAATCATTTATATATATAGCAAAAAGCAATGGACCCAAGATAGATCCTTGCGGAACACCAGTTGATGTACCTAAATCATTGGATTGGTGATTTTGTACTCTAACACACTGAAATCTATCTGATAGATATGACTCTATCCAGTTAAGTGCATGTAATGAGAAATTAAAACAAGATAACTTAGACATAAGGATTCTATGATTAACGGTGTCAAAGGCTTTCTTTAAATCAAGGAACACGGCTCCAACTACACCACCTTTATCTAAGAAAGTTTTAATATTTTCTATTAAAAAAAACAATTTGCGGTTTCCGTTGAGTATTTGAGGTCAATATATTGTTATATTCCGTTGAGTATTTGAGGTCAATATATTTGAGGTCAAAATATTTCCGTTGAATATTTGAGGTCAGACCAAACAATGTAGGGACTGCAGCATCTTTGATGAGTAGCTTCTTTGAAAAACCGGCATTGAACTGTGCCTGATTGATGAAAATCGGGCACAGTTCATCAGGCACTGTCATCAATTGATTTGAGGTCAGACCAAACAATGTAAGGACTGCAGCAAGCAGTCACTTGTGAAATGTGCAGAACAGACGGTTAAGGTCGAACTAAATTGCTGTGGTATTTCCAAATAAATGAACATTAGCCACTGGTCTTTTATATTAATGTTGTTCGGAAGCCTGTGCAATGATGTAGTTTCCTGACATCCATCGACTGAACAGCGTTTTCTCTACATGTTTCCGTGTTGTTGTTGCTCAGCAATGGCATGGACGCGATGTTGTCTGGGGGTTTGGCAAAAGGAGGGTGGGATGGTGGGCAGTGCCTGAAGGCCGTGACTGAGTAGTTCTGACGTCACATTTTTACGGAAGTCACAACGGCTCGTGAAAAGGCACAGCTACTTTATGCAGGCTGTGTGCATATGACTGTGGATTGACTGTTTTGAAACTTATATGGTAGTTACATAGCCTCTAGACCTCAGTTATCATGAAAAAGCCAGGAGATTTCAGTTTTGACAATATGGGACCTTTAAATAAGCATTTTTGTGTATGCATTTCAAACGGGGTTCGCCATATCTCAATGTTCACGTTCGTTATTTCTAAGGTCGATATTTTCATTAGCTGTGATGAGTGTGTGGTTGATTTCAGCAGCATGCAGTGTCAGAAGCACGCACTTATCGCAGTCATATCAATGTGTTGCGGGAGAAGGGAAATGTAGTTCGGAGAGATGTGCTCGCATGACGTGTGCTCTCGCTGTGCTGTGTAGTTCAGAAACAGAGGAAGAATGTTTATACTCTGCTTTTATTTCAGTTCATTCAAGTCAGTCCATCCCGGAGTTTTTGTACACTGTAACCCTGACAACTTGTGTAAAATGGCATGCATTGGCTAACTTTGTCCATCTCATCATTGTACGAGCATGAATTAATGAGCTGTTACACTGCCTCTGGGACTGATGAAGAGGAGTAACAACAGTTATCAAATGACTTAAATTAATGATACTTGCTCAGGTGGGTGCTGGGGTCTTAGATATTGGATTGCAACATATGTCCAATTGTTAATTAACATCACACAGTTTATTAGTTAATAAACCAGTCTGCGTGGTAGCCCAGGCACTAGGGATGGGAAGATTCCCAGATTCGCTCGGTGCATCGGCATAAAAAGTTAACAATGCGATGCATCGGTTTAAAAAGTGTGCATTGGCTACAAGTTGTCATTTATATCGCGATGCATCGTTTCTAACATATTTGCATCGGTAAAAACCAATTTATTTATATATAATTACTAGTGGATGCGCTATACTTTTATTACTTAGAAAGTGACCAATAATCTGCTACCAATATTTTATATGTAGATTGATTTCTCCTCTCTAAACTGTTTCTCAAGCGCGCTCTCTCATCACCGCTGCTGCTGCGTGAATATGACGCATCACAACACCATGGAGACCGAGAAAAAAAACTGGGATTAAAGTCCCAAAACCTGATTTGAAATAACCTAACAAATCAATCGGGGCTAAAGTGGTTCCATTAATGACAAATTAAATTCACACAATCTCACTAATTTGTGCACGCTTATTCTTAAACAGACCTTAATGTCGATCATGGATCAAATCGATCCACAATGACAAACAGCGAATATATCTGTGCTGTTTAATGCATTTGAGACGTTGTGTTTTCCTCAGTGCATAACTGACATGTCACAGGTATATTTTTCATCTGTAAATGTTAGAAAGTCATGCAAACATATCAATTTTGCAGTCGAGTGGGCGAGGCACGCGAGAGCAATGAGCGCTGCTGCTGCATGCACGCTAAACAGACAGGTGCAATCGAATAGGAGCGCAATAATTCGGAGTAAAATATACATTATGCTATAACATTTGTTTTTGGACATTAAATGTGTCTTTTGTAGAATAATAGCAGTAACTGTAAGTGGACTATTGTAATAGGTAAATGAAATGTTAGTAGGCTACAGTACTAATTACTAAGCTCAAATTAGTTAATGTATGTTTCTTATATCAGTTAAAATGTAGTCATTTTCTTTATTATTTATTTTAATTTTGAATTCAGTGATTTTAACTTTTAATTTTGTTATTTTAATGCTTTAAAGAGCAATTTTAGATGGTAATGTTCTAATGTTCTGCTATCTGTTCTGCAAACTATAAAAGGTACAGCTGTAATAAAACCAGAGAGAAAGGCTGCATGGCAGTCAAATAATAGTATGTGAGACAGTGGTAATATCATTATGTTCCTATTGGTCAATAGAGGAGCTTAGCTTAAGTTAGCCTGCTTTAGACAAGGTTAGTTTTCCAGCATAAGTTGCCACAGTGACTAAGCTTGATCTAGGCATATGTTAAATTTGCTTTATGGAACCAAATCATTTGACAATGAGTCAGACTAACAGAAATTAGCCTGGCTTATTTGGTTAACTATGAAACAGGGCTCGAGGCATTAAAAGTGATCATATTTTCTCCATTGCATATTGCATCGAATCGCATTGTGTTGAATCGAATCGAATCGAAATCGGATCGCACTGCATCGTAATAGGGGTGAATCGTATCGCATCGGTAGCTGCTTCATATGTATCTTTAATGTATCGTATCGTTGGCTATGCATCGAGATGCGTATCGTATCGGCCTGAGTCATGAGATGCACATCCCTACCAGGCACACATATACATAGGCCACTATTGTTAAGCCGGTCGGCAAGGTAGCCAAGGCTCACATAGTCATAGTGCACTAGTGATAAGTCGGTTGGTGTGGTAGCCCAGGCACACATACCCATAGGCCCTTAGCGTTAAGCCGGTTGGTGTGGTAGCGAGATAGATAGTAGCACACAGAAATACATGTGGTTCACATGCATCACATATGTACTGTGGGAAGTTGTGGCCTAATGGTTAGAGAGTCGGACTCGTAACCCAAAGGTCGCGGGTTCGAGTCTCGTACCGGCAGGGATTGTAGGTGTGGGGAGTGAATGTACAGCGCTCTCTCCCACCTTCAATACCCCCAACTGCTCCCCGGGCGCCGCAGCATAAATGGCTGCCCGCTGCTCTGGGTGTGTGTTCACTGCTGTGTGTGTGCACTTTGGATGGGTTAAATGCAGAGCACTAATTCCAAGTATGGGTCACCATACTTGGCCACATGTCACGTCACTTTCACTTTCATATGTCTTGGCCATATATCTGCTTGTTGGGGGTGTTTTGTTCTCGTTTTTGGCTTGTATTGTCCATTCTATGTCTCCTGCATTGTGGGGGTTATTCCATTTAAGTTATATGTGCAGCAGTATTTCTTACATGCTCACGGCAGCATGTTGTGGATGTATTGGCAGTAGCAAGACTCGGTACTTGCTCTGCTGCAGCAGCAGTGTAGCAGATCTATTTTGCCAAGACCAAACACATTAACACTGTCATGTACATTACCATGCCAATCCCTCAGAGGGTTATGACAGAACTGTTTTCATGTATCAGTGTGAAATGAGTTTCACAGACAGGAAACACCTTAGAAATCATGTAATAACACACATCTTTCATGTGCCATCACCATCGAAAGACTTGCAGAAACAAAGAAAACCTTGAGGTTCACATAAGAGTTAACTTCTAAATGTAGGGCTCCCATATAAGATGCTGAACAGATGACTCTACCCAGTTCATCACAATGATTTGGCCTTGATCAATTACTTTATTTGCATCTGTGACCACCTGTGATCTACTCTGCTTTGAGGCTTTTTGTTTCCTTTTGTCATATGAATGAGCGTCTCTCCTGTATTTGATTCAGTATAATACTTTGAAATCAATATATGTGACCGGTGCTGGCAAAATGAGTCACAATGAGCAAATTTTCAAAAATGTGTTATTTTTATTTTTACATTCTCCATTAAAAGCCCTTCAAAATGATGTATGATTTGAAGTCGATGGAGTCAGCAAAGTAAATTTAAAGAAAAGCTGATTTAAAGTTTTCTGAAGGTTCCCAAGCAAAATCACGTAGCAACATTAAATCTTTTCCCCCCACTTCTTTTCTTAATGATCATTACTAGATTAATAATCACAATATAGCTATTTTTATTTTATCCTTGTTATAAATAACAGATGCAAAAAAAGAACAAATATAAGGAAGAAACAATTGTATAGTGTATTTTTTTTTCATATTACATCAAAACAAGCAAGAAAAACAAATAGTAAAATGTAAAAATCACTCAAGTGTGTTCATTACAAATAAATTGATTATTAATACTACAAAAGCAGTTCAATCAAGAGCGGAGAGTGATTCCCTCTTTTATTGTTTGATTAATTTTGATTAATCAATTGCCTGTATTAAGTGTAATGCATGGAGCTAATATAATGTTACACATCCGATGTTTTCCCCCAACAGTTCCCCAAACATTCACTTAAGATATAACAGATTATGTTTATGTGGATACTTAAATATATTTAGCCTACTGTAAATTTGTGTATATGTGTATGGGGATCGAGCGCAGTTGGAAGCGCCTTTATGCGCGCACATCGAAAAGGAAAACGTACAAAAAAAAGATACTTTTGGATGTTTAATTGCTATTTGGAGCATTGGTATCACTAGAACGAGGGCTTAATGAACTACATTTTGTGAAAACCTCAAATTCGACATTTTTCACTTTTTTTGCCTTGTAGCTCAAAATAAGCCTGTCCGCATTCCGACTAATTTTGCCAGCATTTACATTACATTTAGTCATTTATTCATTTAGCATGGGTCACATATTCCATGAATCTATCTACAGTGCATTTAGATTCCTTTTTTTTTTTGTTTGTTTGCTTACAGTTTTTCTCAATTGCTAACTGTACAGTAAATGTTTTAACTGAGATCTTATTCTTTTTTATGTGCTTTATGTGTTGTAATGCGTGTTTGTATTTGTTTAATTGACTTGCCTGGTTAAATAAAGGTTAAATAAATAAAAACACTGTAACTGTTTCAGTTGGTTTAATTTGTTCTTAAAACAAAGACACATTTTTCAAAACCATAAAGTTTCACCTATTTTCACATGTTTAACCATGTGCTTATTAGGGGTGTGCGATACATATCGTAATTGTTGTTTTAATGATGTGAGATTTGACATTATAGAGGATTTTGCAAAAACCATTCAAAACACCAGAGTGCACGCATACAGTGTATGTAAAGTCTAGACTAGTGCGAGTGCACATTTAGAGTGTGTTCTTTTGTTCTTTCACTGCATAATTCAGTCTATTAAAAAATGCATTAAGAATGATCACAAAATTCATGATATGGGGACAGAAAATGTATATATTTATTAGACTTGCTGCGATAGACGGTGTTGATGGTGTTGCCAGTTTTACGCCGCAACACCGGTTATTGCTTTCCCCACCATGGTTTTGATTTTTTTGTAGTGTTCACTTTTTATTAAATATTTAAAGTAAGTAAAAAAAAATAATTTAGCTCATAGGAGAGTGGACACTACAATTAAAAACTGAACGCCGCTGTGCAATGCAGCGCGCCAAGAGACAGTCACATCACAGATCAGTATCACGAGTCAAATTTCATTTATCACATGAGGAGAGCGAGTCGAACTGACTGAAAAGAAAGAGAATTGTGGAAGGCGCTTTTGCATTGCGTTTTGACACTAAATTGTCAAAACGCAATGCAAAAGCCCCTGTTTGGCAATATTTTGGGTTCAAATCAAATGCAAATAGGGAACCTGAAAATGTTACTGAGGCAATCTGCAAACTTTGCCTGACAAAGGTGGCAGCATTCAGAGGAAACACAACTAATTTATACACGCACCTTCAAACGCACCACAAGAATGGGGCTGCCAAAATGGGCACTGCAGTAAAAAATCGACCGCAGAAGCCAGACGCACAGGTACAGCCATCAATTAGTGATGCGTTTGCGCGAAGCACAAAATATAAGAGGGACAGTGTGAGGGGGAACAAATGCACTGATGCAGTGACCAAATACATCTGCAAAGAAATGGTGTCTTTCTACATGGTTGAAAAACAATATTTCAAAGACCTCATAACCACACTCGATAGCCAGTATGAATTGTCCGGGCATTCATATTTCTCCAAAACAGCTATACCACATGCCTACAACCGTGTCCGTGTTGAGCTGCAACAGGCTATTTCAAAAGTCAAGCATTTTTCACTCACAACAGACATGTGGTCGAGCACAAAAATGACACCTTACATGTCCCTGACTTTCCATTTTATTGACACAGAATGGACACTGGTGTCAAAATGCCTCCAAACAAGTTTTTTTGCCAGAGGACCACACTTGACCGATGCTTTACAGGAGGCTCTGCTTGACCGGGGATTAGAAGAGAATAAAGTGTCTTGTGCCACGACGGACAGTGGAAGCAACATTAAACGAACGGCTGTTCGTAATTTAGGCTGGCCCTGGTTAAGCTGCTTTGGGCACAACCTGAACCTAGCTGTGTCCAACACTATTGAGAAGATGGAGAAAGCCCGCACAGACTGTGCCCTAGCAGTTTGTCGGACAATAAACAGCATGTTCTCTCACAGCTGGAGAAGGAGAAGGGAGCTGCAGAAAGCCAAGTCCAGCTTGGCCTCCCAGAGCACTCGCTCGTGACGTTAAGTTTATTCTTAGTTCTTATGAAAAAAGCCTATAGTATAGTAAATAAAGTATGATAAAACCATGCAATTATAAAACACTTAAAGCTAGTTTACTTTAAAAGATATTCAGCAGAAAACTAAATGTTTTTGTTGTTGTTGTTTTTTTTGTAGAACAGCTTAAAGAGAAAGTTTGATATTTTTCGTTCTTGAGACACATTTAAATGATTTAAGATAATTTATAATAAATCCTAAACAAAGTAAATGTTTGATGCCGTTTTACTTTGATGTATGGTAATAATAATAATAATAATGTATTTATTTTCTCCCGGAGGACTGTGCAAATCGCTGGGGCTCCAAGCAGAAAATGATTTATAGGATGCTATAGTAGAGGACGTCCATCAATCGAGTTCTTGCTGATGACCGTAAAGCCAATGTGAGCATCACATGGCAAGATGAAATGTGTTACAATCGTTGAACAAAGCCAGTGAGCGAGTTTACGACGTTCTGTCCGGAGAGATTTATGTAACCGTGTCATCTCTTCTCTCTGTGCTGCGTCTCATTAAAGAGGACACATTGGCCCCATCGGATGAGGGCGGACAGCTGACAGCCAAACTGTAAGCCGGCGTCATATCTATTTTAGACGAGAAATATGAAGCTCTGCCAGAAGCAAGTTTATGCGCAAGGCAACCTTCCTGGACCCGCGCTACCGGGGTGACTACGACCCGAATTTTGAGGAGACCAAGAAGATGATAGAGGAAGAAGTGGTCATCCTCGGTAGGAGAGTGCAGTCAGCACATCCCGTGAGAGAAGATGGAGAAAAAAATGAGGCTGAAGCTGCAGTCGAGCCACAGCACAAAAGAAAAAAAAACTCTGGCAAGTTTATTAAAAAGAAAAGCAGGCACCGCGACAGCTCTGACTATTCCAGATAAGGTGGTTACAGAAATCGCCACCTATGCTCAGTCCCCCATTCATGCAGAGCAGGATCCTCTGGCCTGGTGGACAGACAATGAAAGTAGGTTCCCCCTCTTGGCAAAGGTAGCCAAAAAATATATTTGCATTTGTGTGACAAGCTGCACATCCGAGAGGGTGTTCAGCACGATGGGGAACATAGTCACACCCATCTTAAGCCAGAGATGGTCAACATGTTGGGTTTCCTGGCAAAGAACATGTAGACTGCAAGCACTGTCACTAAAAGCCAATTTATAGGTTTTTATTTTATTTTTTTAATTTTGAAAAACTGCTGAGGTGCCATTTATGTAGGCTAAGGCATACCTGTCAACCCTACTGTTTTTCCCGGGATTCTCCCGTATTTTACCATTCTATCCCGCTATCATCCCATTTAAATATTTTCCCGTATTTCTCCAGTATTTAAAATTTTTCTATAAAAAATCCCACTGGGCGTATTTTATATGTTTGCTACATTCGCCTCCGGTAAAACTCCCGTAATTTGTATGGCCCAAACAAAGAACTTATACTGAATTCTCTACAGGGCTTCTAGGCTACTCTTTGGCCCCAACCTCATTAAATGAATAATCACGTCAACATATTCCAAGGTTGTCCAGTTGCCAGACCTTGAATGAAACGCAGTCCTTCTCACACAATCGACACCAATGTTGCCAAGTGGCTACTTTAACACTGTTGCCGCGGGTTGTTTTTCATGTCCGCGGGTTGAAGCGACTTAGGGTTAGGGTTAGGGTTATTCCCCTGGAATGCGAATTTTAGCAGGGGAACCCCACCAAAAAACTTGTATTTTACCCCACGGAACGTGATTTTTAACTGGGGACCCCCTCGAGTAGTTATCAAACCCTGATCGACATACAAATTTCAGCCCATTTGTCCCCTCAACTTGGCAACCTACAACCCAGTGATGACTTGACAAATTCCAAGGTTGTCCAGTTGTCAGATCTTGTATGAAAAGCATCTTTCTCACACGATCGACGCATGCAAATTTCAACCCATTTGTCCCCTCAACTTGGCAACCTACAGCCCAGTGATGCTATTGATATGTGCGCAGGTAGTACCGTGGGAAGGAAACAAGGATCACTGGTAGAAATGGGAGGAGAAGACTCAGGTGGTGCTCCAGTAAAAAGCAAACAAAATAAACGTAAATTGAGATATAGCTTACACTTCAAAAGTGAAGTGTAAAAAAATGGTTTAATTGATTAAATATGAGCGCTGCAAGTTTCAAAGTCAGGTGCTGCGCTGCTTTGTTTACTGCGGTTATGGGGGAAACGGCTATATTCCTGGCGAAAAGCGCCACCTTCTGGCAGAGAATGAATTTGCATTTTTCAATGAGCCCTTCTGCTCTTTGTTTAGACCAAAACGACCCTTATTTTTACGCAGAAATCATGCAGTTGTAAATGTGAACTGGTGGATCGACAAGATAATGAATTATAAATCTCTAAAGCTATAGCCTATACTAAGATATATTTATATGTTACTAAATGAATATAATTGTTTTATTATAATTGTTTAAATTAATATAATAATAATATAATTGTCACGGTGCACACACACGAGGGACGAGGAGACACTGGAGAATATGTTGACAGAGCGCTTTCGAGGAGCTGGGACTGGAGCGAGCTCTGGGGCTGGAGCCGACACTGGAGCGAGCACTGGGGCAGGAGCCGGCACTGGAGCGAGCACTGGGGCAGGAGCTGACACTGGAGCGAATATGTTGACAGGACTTTATTTGCACCAAGGAACCAAGGGAGACGAACACAGGAAGACGTTCACGAAGACATTCACGAAGACGTTCACGAGCGGACAGAGAACTTCGGACTGGGAACACATTTTATACACACACACAGGAGGAGGGGATGACGAGACACACCTGGGAGCCATAGAACCAAGGGAAACACCTGGGACAAATGAAATAAACTAATCAGGACAGGAACAGGAAACTAACCAAATAAGGGCATGGGAAGGCACATGGGGAGCAGGACACACACAAAACATGGAACAGAGTCTGACAATAATAAAATAATATTTTATTATTAGGCCCTATTTTAGGCCTATTTTATTTTCTTATTAATTTTAAAAACGTTCTAATATACGTTATAAACGTTCTATGGTTCTTATTTATTTGGGTCCACAGTTTGCTGATTTTCAGTTTATTCAGCCTAACATGGTGTTTTTCTATTCATTATGTTAATAAAAGTTCTGTTTATATAAGCAAGTTTGTCTTTTCCCCCGTTTTGTTGTCCATTTAAGCAACTAGGCGCGTTTCCATTACAGATTTGCACAAAATTTTGGCAATATTTTATAAATGTCAATAAAAAAAGTATTGCGAAATGACGGCGTTTCCATAACCAATGTTATGCAACTATAACGTAACTTTTTCCTCTCGCGATAAGTCATGGCAATGGATTTTGGTGGGATTTTGACTGATTTTGTCTATATTTATTCGAAGGAGGCTTATGCGTTTATCTTTACAAAAGCAGCGCGGAGAGCTGCTTCAGAAACATGAGTGGCACGGCTCGACACAAGCATTGACTAGAGTGGCCGCAATCAGCTTCAGTGGCTGTATCTGAGCCACACTGCGCCGCAGACGTGTGCAGTGTAAACTGTCTAAGCATTATTGGCAGGGAAAGCCCCTTATACTTGAGAGTGGCCACGTATGAAGTGTTTCTTGGAGGTTATAGGACATTGAAGAATGATCATATGACTTTTTACATAAGCCATGTGAACGGTAAATGCGAAAAAAACGTTTCCATTGCAGTTTTGCAAAATATTCCATTGTCGAATTGCCTAAAAAAACAACTTATGCGCACGGGCATTAATAAGCTAGTTAAAAACAAGGAAAAGAGGTAAACTCTGACGAACGCGTTCATATTTCTCCAACGCGATGCACAAAATAGCCTACCCCAAACACCCCCAACCCCCCGGTGATACCGGTAATACCGGTAATTTCCTCACTGTCACAACCCTAATATTTATATCATTTCACACAAAGAGTGCCGTTTTTTCTCCAAAAATTACCATGATTACAAATGTAATATGCCTATTGATTTTTTACAACAGTTCAATAAACAAGAAGTTAATTAAGAGACTTACGTTTTAGACACCATATTTCCTGTTTTTGTGCTATTTCGACAACAAAAATAACTCCAAACAGCCACAGCACTGTTTTGCGTCTCTGAGCAACATGACTGTGTTTTGTTCCTGAATAAATCAAGCGTTTAAATGATTCGGTTCAATCGCAATGATTCACTTATTAACAGTGACTTGCAGCCACCTGCTGGCAGTTTTAAATTTACATTTAAAGTATCTTTTTATTATTTAAATAATTTCAAATAATAGTATTCAACGTTTTATTTTTAATATCAAAACATTATGCATTTGTAATTGCAGGTTAAATGCATTCATGTCCCGCACTAAACAGTAATGTGTAAATGCATCTAAATGCCACTTCAGATGCAGCTTCTGTGTTTCCTCTGCATTGCAAGGATACATTTTATTGATACCGATATCATTTGTTTGGTAACAGCCCAAATGTCTTATTATTCTAATAATATTATATTCTATTCTGATTAAATGTAAGAATTTAACTCAAAAGATGATGCACACCTTTAGACAAATGGCTTTATAAAGGTAAAAATGCCCATATAAGGTAAAAATCAATTTAAACTTATTGGAAAAGATTAATTTATATCAGTGTGAACTGACCACCACACAGAATATGAAGAATATCAAAAAACTTTAGGAGTTAGCTGTCCACGGTAGTGCTTAATTTAATTTAATTTAATTTTACTATTACTATTATTATTATTAGGAATGGTAACCAAAAAAATACATATTTTTTTTTATTATTATCAATAATAGCAATGTGTACATACTGGTTCTGCATATTGTCACGGGTGTGGTGCGGGAGAGAGGTACGAACACGATGAATATAACAATAAACTGTTCTTTAATAATCCATAGAGGGGTAATCCATAGCAGGGAAGTAGCATACACACACCAGGGTAATACAGATGTACACATCAACGAGACTGGACAAAGAAACACTGAACTGAATACAACTTATATAGGGATGATAATTAATGAGACACACCTGAACCTGATGACACAATCAGACATAGACAGAAACTAGGTCACAGAGCACATGGGGAGTGAAAACACAACAAACAGTCCTGGGGTGTGACAGTTACTTCCTCTACAGTCAAAAATATGGGTGTTATGATTTTCAAAAGACAAGTTGCTATCTAATATATTTCCCATGTTACAAAAACAGAATCAGACTCATTAGTTGCAACCAGACAGACAGATTGTTCAAAATTAGACTTATTGATAGAAACTGGCAAGACAGCTCAAAACCACACTCAACAGCAGAATCCAGACAGATAGACAGTTCAAAATCGGATGGATTAATAGAAACTGGACTGGGAGTCACTTCAGTGACTGAAACTAAACAGACATTAATAGAATCTGCACAGATTTTTCAACATCAGACTCATGGAGGGAAACGGGACTGGCATATGATTCAGGAACACGTTCATTAACAAGATATGACAGACAGACAGTTTATTAATGGTCTCTGGGCTCGTGACAGGGCTAGCAGGGCAGAGAAAAGGTTCGTTAATGGCCCCTATGGCCATAACAGGGATGACAGAGCAGGGAAAAGGTGCATTTAAGGCCTCGGTCGTAACAGACAACCAGAGAAATCCCTTGGCTGAATCGGAGCAAAAATAAAGTCCATGTACTGTCTCTGTGGTTGTTACAGGCATGGTTGGGAGTTTATGATTCAACTGTGAAACTGTAAAAATATACAAAAAACAATTAAAGACAATATAAGAATGTTATTTTGATATAATTATGGTGTATATGTATCACACAATATATTCAACACTGCGTACTCACAGACATTGCGTCTAACAGAAGAAAGAAGATATTTGAGAATGAGCCTCACTCAGAACAGCTACAACATTCTGCTGACTCACTGCAGTACTGCTTGAACTTCCTGCTTCTTGAACTATGTGACTACTTTTCAAAATTAAAGTACTCACATATACAAAATAGTAAATTCAATGAAAAATCTAAACCAATTCTGTCCTGCACACTCCCTGCCTGGGATTTTAAGAATTCCAAAAATTATAACTTGTCATCAGGTGACAGAAGAAGGATAAGTTTGGAGATAGGACATGACAGAATTTTTTGAATGCCATCTTTAGTGACTTTAACATCAGCTTTCCTCACCAATCCATCTTTGCTTGGTGAAGTTTTTACAACGATTGCCATTGGCCACTCATTTCTGTTAACTTGAATGTTCTTTACCAAGACAATATCCCCTTCTTTTAGATCAGTTTTTTTTTTTTTGTCTTGCCACTTTTGTCGGGATTGCAAAGTACTAAGGTATTCTTTTTTCCATCTTGTCCAGAAGATGTCGGCTAACCTTTGTACTTGTTTCCATTCTTCCTTCAGCAACTCATTATTCCCAAAGTCTCCAGGTGGGGGAGGTGTTGCACCTGTCTTCTGTGTCAAAAGAGTGGCAGGGGTGAGAATAAAGGGAAATTCTGGGTCAGAGGACACTGGGATTAAAGGCCGTGAATTCATCACTGCAGTAACTTCCGATATGAATGTCGTTAAGACTTCGTGTGTGAGATGGGAAGATTTCTCATTAAGTAGCATACAGTCAAGAATACAACGAGCAATCCCGATCATTCGCTCCCAGTGACCACCCATATGAGATGCGTGAGGTGGATTGAATTTCCAGGTGCAATGTTGTTCCTTCAGATATTTCTGAACATCCTCTGAACTGACACTAGATTCATCCATTTTGAGTTCTCGAGAAGCTCCAACGAAATTTGTGCCACGATCTGAATGTAGTTGTTTAGCTGGCCCTCTGATAGCAAAAAATCTCCTTAGGGCATTGATGAAACTACTAGAGCTCATTGCTTCAATTACTTCGATGTGGACAGCTCTTGTGCACATACATGAAAACATAACTGCCCACCTCTTGTAATTAGCTTGACCTCCTCTGGTCTTACGGGCAGTCACTTCCCATGGTCCGAAAACATCAACACCCACATATGTGAAGGGTGGAGCTACCGTCAGCCGTTCTGCTGGCAAGTCAGACATCTGCTGATGTTCTGTCTTCCCTCGCAGCTTCTTGCAGATTACACACTTGAAAAGCAAACTGCGTATACACTTTTTACCTTCTACTAGCCAAAATCCAGCGGCTCTAACTGCACCTTCTGTAAAGTGCCTGCCCTGATGTTTCACAGCCTCATGATAATGTCGCACGATCAGCATTGCTACATGATGTGTACCCGGGATGATAATAGGGTTGACTTCACAAGGTTCCAGACCTGATTTGGCAATACGGCCTCCTACTCGAAGTAATCCATTGCTGTCAAGGACAGGAGATAGTTTCCTCAATGCACTTTTATGAGGAAGGTTGTGAGCTGCAATTATGTTTTTAATATCTGTTGGATAACTCTCATATTGAGCATTTTTCAGCACAAGGATTTTTGCTTTCTCCAGCTCTTCTTCGGAAGGACCTATGCTGCAGATGTGCCATCCTCTGCAATTAACATCTTGTGATTGTTTGGCAAAAGAACTTGCAATGTGAATCAGACGTGCTATCGTTCTGATGAGAGTGTTAAAGTTAGAGAACCTCCTTAATCTCTCTGAGTTCCATGTGAACTTGGGAAATTCAGTTAGGTTCGTACACACTCGTGGGCGTATCTCAGGATCTGAGACTGGATTCACAAGCTCAAATGATTCCTGTGATTCAGACCGAAACTGGGAATTATGCAGTTTGGTGGGCCTGTGAGCCACGAAGTGGAACCTAGGAAAGCTGCAGGTACAGATCTGGATCCGTGGTCTGCTGGGTTAAGTTCTGTGGGAACATATTGCCATTGTGCAAGTGAACTGGATTTATGGATTCGTTGAATTCGGTTGTTCATGTAGACACAGAACCTCCGTGTTTGATTACGAATGTAGCCTAGTACTACTTTACTGTCAGTGTAATACCAGATATGATCGAAGGTCATATCCATCTCTTCCACAATCAACTCTGCAATATCCACTGCTAATACAGCAGCACACAACTCCAGTCTTGGGACAGTAATGTCTGGCTGTGGTGCTAATTTGGATTTTCCAAACTAGAAGTTAACATCTGTGTGACCATGATGATCTGTCACCTTCAGGTATACCACAGCAGCAATAACCTTGACTGATGTGTCCGCAAAAACACAAAGTTCTTTACTCTGGACATCAGACAAAGGGATGGATGTGCAAACACGTGGTATTTGAAGCTCTTTTAAATCTTGAAGAGAATTTTTCCATTTTCTCCACTCAGCCTCCATGTCCTGTGGCAAAGGTGAATTCCAGCTCTCGCCTTGTTTGGTAAGTTCCCTCAACAGTAACCTCCCTTGTATGGTAACAGGCGCAAGGAATCCAAGAGGGTCATACAAGCCATTCATGGTAGATAGAACTCCTTTCCAAGTGAAAGGCTTGTCATCATCTGAAACATGAAACATGAAAGTGTCTGTTGCAACGTTCCAGGACACACCAAGACTATGTAGGATAGGAAGGCCATTTGAGAAAAGTTGCAGATCCATAATGCCATTAGCACGATCTTCCAAAGGAAAAGCTTCAATCACGCTTGGACAGTTGGAGATAATCTTGTGCAATCTAAGATTAGACACTGCAAGCATCTCGTGTACGTTTGAGAAGACTGATCGCCTCTGCCTCTGTAGCACATGATTTCAGCATGTCATCAACATAAAACTCCTTCTACCAGCTTTCTGGTGTCACTGCCGAAACTCTCTTCATATTCTTTGGCTGCTCTCCGTAGGCCATAGATAGCCACTGCTGGTGATGGGCTATACCCGAAAACATCCACATGCATTCTGTTTTAGACACATTAAATTAATTTCCTTTCTCTCTGCATAGCTTGAAATCAAGTATTATACTTCTTTTCTTTACTTATTTTACTTTGTGTTTGCGAAGGATTAACTTTTTTGTTGTTTCTGTTTACACTTATGTTGCGGTTCTTTTTTCCCTTCACTATTCTCTCATATTAGAGCTCAAATCATATTCAGCCAGTCTTTCTTCAATTTGTTTCTTAATTGCAGTATTCAAATTTGTTACTAATTTATATCCACCTGGGCTATTTCAACTCATATCTCTTAATAATCTTACTTTATCTGTTATTGGTATATCATCCTCTATAGATAACCATACACTTACAATGGAACTTGGTCTTTAGATGCATTAATTAGCATTTCCTTCTATTGTGAATGTTTATCTTCTGTTCCTGTTAAATTTCTCACTTTTTTATGGCTTCTGCTCATATAACATATCCTGTGCATTTATGTAATAAGCAATTTATATCCTCGCAACTTAAATTTGCATTTTCTGCCTCTTTAATAATACAATCTGTATCTGTACTATTATGTTCTCCTGACCGCTCTATCTGCTTTCTAACTGCATTTGTCAACTGCAGCTCTAACAACTTTGCCTGTATATGTGTTTGTTCTTTTGCATTACAAACTCTAACTGTCTAACTGAATTCCTCTCATTCCAGCAGCAGGAGTAAGAAGACTCCCTTCTATCGTTCTGCCTCTGGTCTGTTTCTGCACTATCCTAGCTTATAGATGTTTCTAATCGCACTATAGCTCGCTGTCTCCAGTTCCCTAACTATTTTTCTATTATATATATTACACTATAGTATATTCATAACTTTCTTGGAATATTATCTGTTTTACTGATTTTGATTTCTCTTGTTTAGCAATTAATGCAGCAGGAGGTGGTTTGACTAGTCGTTTGACTAGTTCTCATTTACCCAATAATTAAAATATTAACAATCTTCCTATCTCACTTCTTATTAGGTCTCTTCCTCTCTTCTTAGTACTGGGATTTTTATATTTGATCCCTCTAATTTCAGCTTTTGGCCAATCATTCTGAATTTGTTTAGGCACTCTCCTTAGCTGCAATATTTTTCCTTTCTTAATGTATGTCACAGTCTTGTATTTCTAATTACATCTCTTTACCTGCACTTTCTGGATTCAATATTGACGAAAATTAGTCATTTTCTTGCTCTCCTTCTAAATTATCTGTAAAACTGCTTATTTCTTATTTCTGACTGATCCTGATGTGCTCCTTCTCTCTCTGAAGCAGAAACTGCTGTCCTGCAGGGTTCTATAGTTCTTTTTCTTTTAATGTAACTTTGTTTACATGTATCTCTATCACTATTATTCATTAAAGGTGCCATAGAATGGAAAACTGTATTTATCTTGGCATAGTTTAATAATAACAGTTCTGTACATGGAAATGACATACCGTGAGCCTCAAACACCATTGTTTCCTCCTTCTTATGTACACTAAAAGTTTCCCCCCCAACATTTGCATATACCTGCCCATGTTCTATGCCAGCCGCCAGCAGAACCTGCACAGCCGAATCATCAGAGGTTCTGCAGGTATTGTGAAGAAACAAGCGAGGACAACAGCGAAAATGGCAGGTCATGGAAATAAATGTTATGTTACAGGCTGTGAAGGGGATGTGAAGTGCAGGGATGGGTTGGTGTCTGAATTCAGAAAGGCACGGAAAGCAAATAACGCGTTCTAATAAAATAACGCGAACCACTAAAGGGACATGGTTAGCTGCTTGCTAGCAGTAGCCTGTTACATTACAGTACATAAGATTGAACTTACCACATAAACAGAGTAAGGAGAGATGACTGAGGATGATGGCGAATGATTTACAGATCCTGAGCACCACTGATGTCACACAGAACACTGTATCTAATGCAAATGAAATGCATCAGTGTTGACAAATAAGTCACATTTAATGTGATAACTGGAGAATACTCTAGGCAGATAATTGCTAGAAATAACACCCTGTTGTTCCAAATGACCATTCCAACTGTTTTGGATCTGTCAGTCTACTTACGCCACCTGTGCAAACAAGACGTGGGCATGTGAGGAAAAGTAACTGAAAGGGGGAGGGAACGGGAAACATCTCTCCACATTTGGGAGCCATGATGTCATTTTGATGGTCAACATTCTCTAAAGAATTCTTAGAGGCCACTAACAGAAACGTTACTTAGTAGATTAGTAGGAATAAAGGCCAGGGATCGCTCCAAAAAAAAAAAAACATTAAAAAATAATAAATAAAATAAAATGATTTTCGATTTAATCTATATTTTATTAGCTTTGGTTCTCCAAACACATCAGTTCACTAAAGAGTCCCTTTGATGCCTGAGTATTGGGACAAAACAGGCCGCAGACGTGTAGCGTTTTATTTGAAAGGTGACATCATCATTCCCCTCATTTTGCAAGAAAATACCTCTTTTATCTTCAACCTAAAATCAACAACTTCACCAGCCCTGTGGTTTCACTATAACAGGAAGTCCAGTTAGGGCAGGAAGTTCCCTAAGAATGGTGTCAAAACAAGGGGATTTTTTTCTTTTTATTTGGCAAATCATTTTATATAAAGCAGACATTTACTTCTCAAATGTCTCCTCTTCACCCCGTTACTCCTCACATCTCTCTGCACTCAGCAGAAGTCATACTCTATAATCCAGCGGTCCTGACTCTGACCGCAGCCTCACCCCCTCTCTGCTTCTCACTCTATTTTGGTCTCACACGCTGTTTTCATTTGGCTGTGCTTATGTCTGAACCTTCTCTCTTTCACTTGCATTCTTACCAACTCGCACGCATGATCACACACATATTAGACAATACCATACCATTAGACAAATTGTAATTCTCCTTTTAAACAGCTCCGCATATTGTGTGGAATGATGTAATGTTTTTATTCAATTTCCTTTTCTTCTGTTAAAGGGATAGCTCACCTAAAAATGGACACTCTACAGTCATTTACTCACCCTCATGTCTTTCAAAAGCTGTATGGCTCTCTTTCTTCCGTAAAACAAAAAAGGAAATATAAGCCAGAATGTCCAAGCTTCTCTTTTCCATACAATAAAAAGGAGAGTGACAAGATTTTCAGTGGATCCCAAACTTAAGTTTCACTGAATGACCTTTGAAAATAGTTCACATGCCATTTGGACTACTTTTACGATGCTTTTATTGTACTTTTTCGGTATTTTTAGAGCTTGACAGTCCCTGGTCCCTATCCACATTCATTACATGGAGAAAAGCAGCAGTTTAACATTCTGTTAAACTTCTAATTTCTACTTCAGTTTTATGGAAGAAAGTTATACAGGTTTTGGAACAACACTTTATTGAGTGAATTATCCCTGTGAGTATTTTTAAATAGACAATAGACTAAATTTGCAGTGATTTTTTGGAAAATCTGTGGAATGGATCACATTAACTAGAGCTGAGGTGGCTGAAAAAATAGCTAAAATATTTAATAAACACAAGGATTTAAGGGTTTCTTTAAAATAAGATCAATTTACCCGAGAAGCTAATTTGCATAGATATTGCGAAGATATTAAGGCTCGTTTTCAGAGAATGTATCTTGTATTAAATTTCTTGTCTTTCTTCACTTAAGTTCATGCGCGCGTGGGCCTGCTCAACGGATTAGACAGAGACAAAAGACACAATAAGGCTGTGTAAGTGACAGGATGAATGTACAGGGGCCTGTGTGAATTCCATAACGTTTACCGTGAAGCCAGGACATGTTCAGACAGAGACGGAGAGGCTAGCTTTAGAAAGAGAAAGAGAGGGAGAGCTCCGTCTTCAACAGGCTCCAACACGCAGGTTTCGACCACAAGGTTCCTCCCAGCACTGAGAATACTAAACCCTGTTATTACCCCCCCAAAAAACACACAAGTGTACACATAAACACAAGCTGGTCACCTTATGGTCCAGCAATGTACATCCATTTAAAGCATTACACTTTTCCTTCCGTTCTGTTCTTGTCATGTATGTTTCTTCATCACTAACATTCTAATGGATTGCAAACGTGACTCTCCAAGGAAACCAAGCACTCAAACAAGTCATCTGTTTGACGTCAGAGAGACCTCCAAGAACACTTACTACATTCCCATTAGATTAAAAGCTTTTGAGAAGTTTACTGACATGTTGCAAGCCAGATGTCCATAGATCTAATGGTACACAACAATGTCTTTCATATCACATCTTAAAAAGAGAGAAAGGGTCTCATTTTCCAGCAAAAATATGTGAACAATTGACATGAGAAGCAAAATTATTGAAAACATTAAGATTTCTTTTCCGAGATTGTAGCTCGAATTATTTTTTTCATGCACTACTGTATTTTCTTGCATTATGCATATATTTTCTCAAATAAAGTTTAGTAAGAATCGAAACCAAATTATCTGTATATGTATATATATATATATATATATATATATATATATAGTCCATTGTCAAAAAGGCCCAGCAGAGGTTGTACTTCCTTCGCCAGCTGAGGAAGTTCAACCAGCCACAAGAGCTGCTGAAACAGTTCTACTCCGCCATCATTGAATGCGTCCTCTGCACTTCTATAACTGTCTGGTTCAGCTCAGCTACCAAATCTGACCTCAGAAGACTACAGAGTATAGTCCGGACTGCTGAGCGAATCACTGGTACAACCCTCCCTTCTCTCCAAGAACTGTACTCATCCAGAGTGAGCAAA
>NW_015542399.1:61391-67123 GCF_001515605.1 Sinocyclocheilus anshuiensis | reverse complement strand
TGTACTCATCCAGAGTGAGCAAAAGGGCTGGCAAAATCACTCTGGACCCCTCACATCCAGCACACTCCGTCTTTGAACTGTTGCCATCTGGTTGATGCTATAGAGCACTAAGCACCAGAACAACCAGACACAGGAACAGTTTCTTTCCTCAGGTAATCCATCTCATGAACACTTAACAATAATCGTGGAACACACAACACATTCTTGTTATTATCTATGTCCTGTCTTGTCACTGTCATTCTGTTGCACTGTGGAGCTTCTGTCACTAAAACAAATTCCTCGTATGTGTAAACATACCTGGCAATAAAGCTCATTCTGATTCTGATTCTAAGTACTGCCGCTGTAGTTTACACAGAGCAGGTGCGATCGCAAATCTCGAAAGTGAAAGTAAAACGTGATCATGCATTCGAAAGCATGTTTCAATACCCTGCATATTAATAGCGGCTCCCTGATGTCCGCATTTTATATACAGTATAATTACCCAACAATATAACTGCGAGAGAAAGTATTGAAATATATATTTTCCCTGTGTTTTCTTCTTGCTGTGTGAGCTACTGAAATGAGCCGCACTGTGAAACAGCCAATCAGAGCAGAGCTCAACACTGAGCCGCACTACAAAACAGCCAATCAGAGCAGAGCTCAAAATTATTATTCATGACCCTTCCAAATAAGGTAATAACAGACCATTTCATTCTAGAGACAAATCATAGGGTTGTAAATGGACATGTAAAACCGTTTCTGGAGATTTTTTTGCCCTTACCTAAGCCACATACCTTCTATGTAGATATCAGAGAACAATTTAAAATATTGTATCAACGCATTCTATGGCACCTTTAACAAATTTAATTTCAGAGGAAATTCCTCTTCTAAATTCCTTATTATTCCTGTCAATGTTCAATTAATTACAGTTGTCATAGAATGTTCTTACAGTCCTGTCCCTATCAAAGTTAAATGTATTATTTTAACTCATCTACTGAGTCTAATTTAAATTCAGTATTAAATGTATTATTTTAACTCCTCTACTGAGTCTAATTTAAATTCAGTATGACATCATTGTCTCAGCTTCTAACTCAAAGAATTCCATTGAGCCGCTTCTGACTGCTCACGTGCATTCTCTATTTCTTCTAATGCTTGTTCTCCTAGCAGGTTAAAAATTGCATATGCAACTCTTTTTATTTTGTAATGTGGTCTCTTCACGTTTTTCTGTTGTTTATTCTGCTCTCGCTAAATTTCACATTCCTAGTGTCTAATGGGGTTATCGTAAATCTTAATGTCTCTGCTTCATCTCTGTTTTTAGACGTTTGATTTTACAACTTCTCTTAACCTCATTTTTCACTGTTTAATAATCTCATTAGTCTACTTATTCTAAATTGTATTGTCATTATCATTTGTTTCTTGGTTTGGGTCAGCCAGCAAATCAGATTTAAGAAGACTGCAACGGACTGTTAGGACAGAAGAAATAAATGATCATTGGTGTGCACCTGCCCAGCCTTCAGGACTTGTACAACTCCAGAGTGAAGAAACGGGCAGGTAACATCATCAAAGACCCCTCTTACCCCGGACACAACCTGTTTGCACTTCTCCCCTCAGGCAGACGCTACAGATCTCTGTGCACTAGAACATCTAGGCATAAAAACTGCTTTTTTCCCCCATGCCATCTCCAGCTTAAACAGCTAACACATGAATCATTACCTGTGTTCTGTAATTCATTTCTGTAATTCATTCTACTTTAAATATTGCCTCATTCTCAAGTATTATGTAAATACATACGCATATCTCTTTATTTATACAACTGTATATAGAGTAAATAATGCACAAATCTGTACATAAATCTTCTGTTCCAGATTCATACACATTATTATTATTTATTGTTAAGTCTTACTATTTAATTTTTTTTTTTTTCTGTTCTCATGTCAGGTATGTATGTATGTATGTATGCATGTATGTATGTACCAGGAGCACCTTAAAAAAATCACAACAAATTCCTTGTGTGTTTGTGCACACCTGGCGAATAAAGCTGATTCTGATTCTGATTTATTACCCTCTAATTGTAACCTTCCTGTATTACAATTTAAGTTTGTAGACTGTAGTCAGACTGCATAAAGCTCTGTAACTAACTGACTTAATCTTTTTGTAAGTTACATTTCTGTTTGGAACAACTGTCTTGTTCCATTTTCATCAATATTTTCTATTTTCTTTGCCAGGTATTTTTGTCTTTATTTAATTTTAATGTTTAACTTGACTTATTTTCTCTTTCCTGTTTTAACTATTTCATTTTCTTTATCATACACTTATTTAATCACAGTCTTTCTAAACACTGCATAAATTCTGACTTATTATGTGATTTACTATTTTTGCTCTCTATGTTATAAAGAGTAATTCAAGCTCTAACTTCTACAACTCTCTCATTGCGACTGTTGTAAATCTCTTCCCACTACAAGCATTTTTACGGGGTGCGGACGGGCTGCAACGATCCTGGCTGCTCATCTCCTTTCTTATTTTCATTACTTTTATTTGTCAGATTCTTTCTATTGTTGTTTCTTATTTGTATTGTGTATTTAACAAACTTACTATTAATTTAATTCTGCTATGTTTGTAATTTCACATAGCTACGCTTCAATTAAAAATTATTGGATGCTAAAATTGTCTTGTACTGATTAAAGTTAAATATCTACTTTAATTCTCTGCTTAATTTTTCTTACTTTCTACATTTATTTTCTCATTTCAGTTGCTGTTATGGTTTTAGTTTTAAACTTTAAGCTCGCTGCACTCAAAAGTTTTTCACGGCAATCCGTTTTAACGATATGCAGCAACTCATCTGACAGAAACTACATCTTGCCTGCGCTGTCACTATTCTCTATGGTTAAAGCCGTTTACACAGATTTCTTATCTTTTACAACACAATCGCACACCTAAAATATGTGCCCCAGGTATGTTCATCTCAGATATTATCTATTAACATCTATTTTGCTAAAAATACCTTTCTTTTTTTTCCATGTTAATTTGTAGCCATCCTACATTTTTCTGGCATTATTATCCTTCAACTATTTACATTTTCTAGCTCATAAGTCTATTATTCACTTTTTAACTCACTTTTGAGTATTTTGCCCCTTTTTCTAATTCAATCTGGATGGGTGTCTTTCGCCTTCAAAGCGACTTACTCCTATTCAAGCACATATCACTCGTATAAACTTGAATGAAGAGTCTGGCTCTCTGTTAGGGAGGCGTCCCTCTCCTAACAGAAGCACTGTCTCTTCGGCTATTCTAGCCTCTCTGAGACCTGCCGTGTGAGAATTTATCTCTTACCTCTTTATCGGCTAAGTAAACCTTCACAGCCCTCTCAGCTTGTAAGGTCGAATTTTCGACCCTTTCTGGGTCGTTTAACTTAAATAATTCCCACTGAATTATTCTATTCTCTTTTGGGTCTCACAGGATTCAGTTTTCCTCAATAATTTATTATTTCATGTTCTAAACATCAAAACATACGAGCGAGTAAGCCAACTGTCGAGCAATTGGCCATCAATCCTGGCCAGTAATTGATGCTCAATCTGCCCTGGGCACATTGGGCGCCATGTTTTATGGTGCTAAATTTCCTACACCTTCTACCTCATTTTATTTATTCTCAGGTTAGGTAAAGTAAGTCAAATCTGTCCTATCTCATAAGCATCTAAGTTCATACTTACAAAACAGGTCACAGAAGACTTCTCCGTGGTCTGTTCTTAGCTATAAAACAATGCCAGGGGAGGCAGACTTGTGTTATATAAATACAAGTCAGTTTATTATTACAATTAGTAAGTAAGCAGTACAAATATTCTACAACTACTTTATATAAGTATTTAATAAAGTATAAATATCAAAAAGTTCTTTGCTCAAGGCAATATCAGCGATGGTTCTGGTGCTGGAGAGCTCTTCAGGTGGTCTCGAAGCAGCATCTGATTTCATCATGGCACTTCAGTCTTTTATAGACACCAGGTGGATCCCAATGTCTTGTGACATCATACTGTAAATCCCCTAAGAAGTTGTTTATAAAAGGCCTTGCATCTTCTCATTTTTCTTCTTCGGGATTCTTTGCTCTGCTGTTTTTTATGCTTAATCTGAAACACACCAGCTGAGGTAATGCCCACCTTCTTTTTTCTTCAAAAGTTCTTTGCTCAAGGCAATATCAGCGATGGTTCTGGTGCCGGAGAGCTCTTCGGGTCTCGAAGCAGCATCTGATCTCATCATCACTTCAGTCTTTTATAGACAGCAGGTGCATCCCAATGTCTTGTGACATCATACTGGAAATCCCCTCAGAAGTTGTTTATAAAAGGCCTTGCATCTTCTTCGGGATTCTTTGCTCTGCTGTCTTTTACACTTCGTCTCAATCACAGCAGCTGAGATAATGCCCACCAACGCTCTCGCTAATACATGTGTCATCTCTAGCTGTGCTCTTGCTTATACATGTTATAAACGTTTTCAAGTGTGGCAAATACCACTGACAAATATAAAACAAATACAATAACGTGCGGTGTCTTTCTTAATAAACCACTTTCTTAATAAATCAAATACAATATCATGTGTGGTGTCTTTCTTAAGGGATGTAGAATATGGCCATGCAAAATAAGCCATTAATATTTGCTTTATAAGTACTAATAAACAGCAAATATGCTAGTAATATGCATGATAATAAGCAACTAGTTAATAGTGAATAGTGTTCCCTGATCTAAAGTATTCCTTCCTTTTTTGTAAAATTATGTTCATGGTACTTAACTATAATCTATGACCAGCAACTGAGTGTTTCTGATTAAACTGAGCTCAACAGACTTCATGAACAAAGGTAGTACTGTAAGTTTGCTCTGTTTATGTTGCTTATTCATATATATGAAAGGGTAAGTAATATTAAAGATGTTGAGTGTGGTCTCTGTGCTGCTGCTGGTTGCTTTGTAAAGTCCAGAGTCTGTGTTTCTGTGGGTCTGTGCTCATGTTATCAGACTATTGTCAGTGTGTTCAGGTGATTTGTGTCTTTGGTCTCTTGACCCTCGTCCTGTTTGAGATCATTTGTGTTCTGTTTGAGTCTTTATCTATAAACATGGCTTTATTTTTCTGAAGGAAGCTCTGAAATTATTTCATCTCAGTGTACATATATAATTGAATATTATCAGCTGTGATTTAAGGTTTTCAGTTCTGCTTCCACTGTTTGATGGAAGGTGTTCTTTGGTCTTTCTCGCTCTTGTTTTTCCTCTGATGTGCAGAAGAAATTGAGTTCTGGTTAAAGTTTTCTTGTTATCTTGGATGATGTGCCCAATCCATCTCCATCAGCTTCTTATGAAGATGCTATCCATACTTTCTTAATTGCACCGCATGAGTAGTTGTTGGTTAGAGATGTTTTGGAGCAGAAGATCTACAGGATTCTGGAGGTTCATCATGTGGAAAGTTGATAGTTAGGTAAGGTGCTTCTGT
The DNA here is from genome assembly GCF_001515605.1 of Sinocyclocheilus anshuiensis. Lineage (NCBI taxonomy): Eukaryota > Metazoa > Chordata > Actinopteri > Cypriniformes > Cyprinidae > Sinocyclocheilus > Sinocyclocheilus anshuiensis. The sequence goes on along the minus strand of NW_015542399.1, from coordinate 61,684 downwards.
CGTTCTCTAACATTCAGAGCTGTAAAGTAAGGAGGAAAGGACACAGCTCTGATACAGTGTCATTTTAGTGTTGGACCTCCACATATTGTTCAGTGTTATAAAGCTGTTGCTGGTCTTGCTAATGCGTCTCTTGATGTTATTGTCTGCCCTCCATCATGTCTAATGATGAAGCCCAGCTCTACAAACTCCTCATTTCTACAGAGGTCTACTCCTGTACTTTAACTGGTGAGGGGTTTGAGGTATTCAGTGTAATCATCTCTGTTTTCTGCTTGTTGATCTTGAGTCTAGTTGTT
>NW_015542399.1:59217-61120 GCF_001515605.1 Sinocyclocheilus anshuiensis | reverse complement strand
GGTGTCTTTCTTAATAAACCACTTTCTTAATAAATCAAATACAATATCATGTGTGGTGTCTTTCTTAATAAACCCCTTTCTTAATATATCAAATACAATATCATGTGTGGTGTCTTTCTTAATAAACAACTTTCTCATTAAAACAATTCCAATAACAATTGTATTTGGTTACAATACACAGGTATTACATAAAAAGTAAAGACAATTCCTTAATTTCCTCTACAATATGCAGCAGTTACATATTTGCCTGTATGAGGCCTTCCCAGGAAATAAACAAAATAATACACCCTTAGACATAATATATTGACTAAATGCATTAAACAATGAGGCAGGGTAATTGTACTCATGCATATTACACAACAATATATAAAAACAACATTTTTGACCAAATTGTGCAGCCCTACAAACAGGCATAACAAACTCTCGTTTCGGTTCAGATTTTGTTGTTATGGTTCGGATTTTGGAATTCACTTAATATTGCCTCTCAGAAGAGTCTCTCGTAACGTCATGAAGTCTCGTTACACATTGATATTTTTAATTTATTTGAAATGAAAGAATCATAGAGAGATTTGAAGTGAAGTTGTGGTAGAAATTGAATCCAAACTGTATCTATCATCAATCAGGCGTTAAAAACAAGAAGAATATACTGCATTTCTTGTCATTTATGAATATTAGTATGTTTATTTTGTTTATTTTATTTAGTTTTTATGCACACTTCAGTTATATTTTATTTGTTTCATGTGTATCTATTTACTCAAGCTCACTTGCGCTCCTTTTTTAAAACTTGTTTAAATATTTATACATATGTTATTGAATGTGTTCCAATTAATACACTTTTACACTTAAATATTGAAATGGTCATTTTATGTGCTTTCTCTTCACTCATCAAATTTATGACAGTTTTTACACTAGTGGGGCCCATTTTCATTATCTTGCCTAGGGCCCCACAACCCTACAGTCTGACACTGATGCTCACTTTAACCAGATTACTCAATGTGCATTATTACGACTCAGTCAGTTGTTGTATATAACTATACTGTACAGTCTATACTCTCATGTTTTGTCTCTGGTTACATGTTTATTTTCTAACACCAGTCAGGAGCAATGCCCCTAATTTCATTGTATGCAGAAAAATACAATGACAATAAAGGCTTTCAATTCAATTCAATTTAAAAGCTTTATTTAGACATATAAAACAAATGCCAAAACATCATGGACTTCAACTATTAAAACTAAAATTATATATATAAAAAAAAATTCCTTATGCAAATACAATCAGCAGAGTATAAAAGTTGTTGATAAAAATAAAAAGCAAAGATAATGTATTAATAAAAAGGTAAAATTTAATAATTACTCAAAGCAAAAATGATCAATAATTACTGAAAGTAAAAGTGAAAACTAATTCACTGATAATGATCTCTCTCCTACTTATTTACAAGTAGGGATGGGTATACATATACTTGCCAGACCAAGTCAAGGCAAGGCAAGTTTATTTATATAGCACATTTCATACACAATGGTAATTCAAAGTGCTTTACATAAAAGGAATTAAAATAATCATAAAAAATTAACTTTTAAAATAAACTAAAATTGATTTAAAATGATTTAAAACAGTTAAGAATAGAAAGAGATTATACATAAAATACAGTGCAATCAGTTCGGACGTAGCACAGTGCTCATTCACTTTCATTGTATGCAGAAAAATACAATGACAATAAAGGCTTTCAGTTCAATTCAATTTAAAAGCAATTGAGTTTTGAGTCTGGATTTAAATGTGGCTAATGTTTTAGCACATCTGATCTCTTCTGGAAGCTGATTCCAACTGCGGGCGGCATAATAACTAAAAGCAGATTCCCTTTGTTTTGTGTGAACCCTTGGTATTTCTAACTGACTTGATCCTAAT
>NW_015542399.1:57291-58146 GCF_001515605.1 Sinocyclocheilus anshuiensis | reverse complement strand
TCCACCCTGCTGGTGATAAAGGCATGAACAAGTTTCTCCAAGTCTTGACTGGAAACAAAACATCTAATTCTTGCAATGTTTTTTAGATGATAGTATGCTGATTTAGTTACTGCTTTGACATGACTACTGAAAATAAGGTCTGACTCCAGAATCACACCAAGATTCTTGACTTGATTTTTAGTTGTTTGACCCCGAGTCCAGGTATGCCTTCACCTTGAGAACTTCATCTTTGTTTCCAAATGCAATGACTTCAGTTTTCTCCTTGTTTAACTGAAGAAAGTTTTGGCTCATCCAACTGTTAATTTCATCAATGCATTGGCAGAGGGAGTCAATGGGTCTGTAGTCATTTGGTGATAAGGCTAGGTAAATCTGGGTGTCATCTGCATAGCTGTGATAGGCAATTTGGTTCTTTCTCATTATTTGACTTGTGTATTTGTATTTGTATTTGACTTGTTAGGCATGTACAAATCAACAGTGTCAAACGCAGCAATGAGATCTAGTAGTACCAGCACTGATATTTTGCCAGAATCAGAATTTAAGCGAATAGAATTTATTATCATTATGAGTGCTGTCTCTGTGCTGTGATGCGGTCGGAAACCAGATTGAAAATTATCCAGTTATCCATTTGAGTTTAAGTAGTAATAGTAGTAGCTGATTATAAACTACCTTTTCAATAATCTTGCCTATAAAAGGTAGATTTGATATTGGTCTATAGTTACTCAATATGGTGTTATCAAGATTGCTCTTTTTCAGTAGGGGCTTAACAATTGCAGTTTTCAGGGAGTATGGAAAAGTCCCAGAGAGAAGTGAGGCGTTCACCACTTCTAAGAGATCTGCTTCTAAACAGTTAAGCAC
>NW_015542399.1:50562-56078 GCF_001515605.1 Sinocyclocheilus anshuiensis | reverse complement strand
ACCTTTTCAATAATCTTGCCTATAAAAGGTAGATTTGATATTGGTCTATAGTTACTCAATATGGTGTTATCAAGATTGCTCTTTTTCAGTAGGGGCTTAACAATTGCAGTTTTCAGGGAGTATGGAAAAGTCCCAGAGAGAAGTGAGGCGTTCACCACTTCTAAGAGATCTGATTCTAAACAGTTTAACACACTTTTAAAATAAGATGTGGGGAGTGTGTCAAGATAGCAGGTTGCTGTACTATTTCTTCCAAAATGTTGCTATCAATTGCTTCAAAAACAGACATAGTAACTGCTTTTTGAAATTGCGGTCGAATCTGTCTGACCTCTGCATAACTTGAGGATGTGCTAATCGCCTTTCTAATATTACTGATTTTCTCAGAAAAGAAGGAAGCAAACTCATTGCATTTGCTGTCAGAGAGCATTTCACTGGGAATCTGACTTGGGGGGGTTTGTTAGTCTCTCAACAGTAGCAAAAAGAGTGCGAGTGTTTAAGTTACTGTTTATAAGGTTTGAGAAGAATGACTGTCTACCTTTGCCTAGTTCCACATTGAAAGCACGAAGGCTGTCTTTATAGATGTTATAGTGAATTTCAAGTTTCGTCTTCCGCCACATCTGATTTTATGCATTTTCTTTTCATACTCTGTACTGCTGTTGATTTTCTCCAGGGTGCTTTTTGTCTGCCAGTCGTCTTAATGACTTTTGCAGGAGCAATATCATCAATAACATTCTTAACTTTTGAGTTAAAGGAATCAAAAAGAAGATCAACAGAGCCTACAGAAATGCTTGGTGTTAAAGATATAGCCTTCATAAAAAGCACACTAGTGCTATTCTCGTTAATGCATCTCTTTCTGACAGAGACAGATCTAGATTCAGTGGTAGCAGAGATTAATATATCAAAGAAAATACAGAAGTGATTAGATAGTACTACGTCCTTAATAACAATGGAAGAAATGTTTAGACCCTTACTGATGAGGAAATCTAGGGTGTCCACAATTGTGTGTGGGTCCATGCACATGCTGAATCAGGTCAGAAGTGTTTAAAACAGTTATAATTTCTTTTGTAGCATTGATTACTGCATTATCTATGTGAATATTCAAATCTCATAATCAAATCAAACTCTGAGGAAATCACTGATAACAGTTCTGTAAACTCTTCAATAAAGGCTGGAGAGTATTTTGGAGGCCTGTAAATGATGATAAATAGGATGCGTGGAGCACCTTTCAGCACAATCCCTAGATATTCAAAAGACAAGTACTGATCAAATGACACTTGCTTGCATTGATAGACATCTTTGTATGACCAGTATGTGGCGCTGTAATTCTGACACAAAGATACACTAAAAACGGAGAAGAAGACTTGGAGCATGCGCATAAACCTTGCGCGCTGTATACAAACCCAACACAACAACAAGAAAAGCTAGTAAAGTTAGTAACGCTAATAGGCTTCAGCAGCATGAACACAAGCATGTAGTCCGCCTTTGTTGTTGCTGTTATGTGACGTAGCGGTGTCTGACTAGGGTAAAGACGTGGGGTGATGACTTCACCGTTTCACAAAATAAACGGATTGGCTGTACACACCAAAATGCAAAGGTGTTGTTTTCAGATTTATCCATTCTGGGACTCGGTTTCAAAAAATAGTGGTTTCAGGCTCCCAAACCGTTGGATCCGTCTGGACGAAATGCTGATACAATACAAAATTTTTACGTATACAGCTAAATGCATCTCTGTGTGTTTTCAGATGTGTTGACTGACTGAATCTCTTTTCACAGTGTGAACACTTATAAGGTTTCACTCCAGTGTGGATCCTCTCATGTGTTTTCAGATGTGTTGACTGACTGAATCTCTTTTCACAGTGTGAACACTTATAAGGTTTCACTCCAGTGTGGATCCTCTCATGTGTTTTCAGGTCTGCTGACCTATTGAATGTCTTGTCACAGTGTGAACACTTGTAAGGTTTTTCCCCAGTGTGGATCATCTCATGTGTTTTCAGATGTGTTGACCGACTGAATTTCTTTTCACAGTGTGAACACTTATAAGGTTTCTCTCCAGTGTGGATCCTATTGTGTATTTTCAAATGTACTGACTGACTGAATCTCTTGTCACAATGTGAACACTTATAAGGTTTTTCTCCAGTGTGGATCCTCTCATGTGTTTTCAGATGTGTTGAATGATTGAATCTCTTGTCACAGTGTGAACACTTATAAAGATTTTCCCCAGTATGAATCCTCTCATGCAGTTTTAAACAGCTCGCTGAAGTAAAAGTCTTTTCACACTCAAAGCACATGTACTCTCTCACACCAGTATGTGTTTTCTGATGTTCTTTCAAAATTGAAAAATGTGAAAAACTCTTTCCACACAAATAACACGAATACGGCTTCTCCTTTGTATAACCTGTCAGGTGTTTCTTCAGGACTGAAGCTTTCAAAAATGTTTTATCACATTGCTCACATGAGTACAGTTTCTCTCCAGTGTGGATGTTCATGTGTTCTTTAAGTTGTGCTGATTGTGTGAAACACTTCCCGCACTGATCACATGTGTGCGGTTTCTCTCCAGTGTGGATCCTCTCATTTGTTTTCAGGTATCCTGACTGAATGAATCTCTTGTCACAGTGTGAACATTTATAAGGTTTCTCTCCAGTGTGGATGTTCATGTGTACCTTAAGGTTTGCTAAGTGTGCAAAACTTTTTCCACATTGATTACATGTGAATGGTTTCTCTCCAGTATGAACTCTCATATGTGCCATAAGGCTTCCTTTTTGTGTAAAACTCTTCCCGCACTGATCACACGTGTGCGGTTTCTCTCCAGTGTGGATTTTCATGTGTACCTTAAGTTGTGATGATTGTGTGAAACCCTTCCCGCACTGATCACAAGTGAACCGTTTCTCTCCAGTGTGAACTCTCATGTGAACATCAAGATTATATTTGCATGTCAAACTCTTTCCACACTGAGTGCAGGTGAAAGATTTCTTGGCTCTTCTTTTCTTTAAATATTTCTGTTTGGTTTGAGAGCAACTCAAAGGTTTTTCTCCATTTTTAAAATGATTTTTCTCCTCAACTTCACTCAATTCTTCGGTCTCCTCACTTTCTTCAATAAACTCTAAAATAAAAGCAAAAGCAGTTCATTTGTCAGTAACTTGAAAAAAAAAAACAGAAATGTGAAAGTACATAAAAATGAACCCCGTTGTAACAGTGTAAAGACAATTTCTATACAAAATTTGTTCCTTTTGATGCAATTTTATAAACTATTCTTCCCTGAAAATATCAAAATATAATTAGTAAAACATTATAAACACAAATCACAAGTTTCTATAAGGAGAACTATTCAATATGTTTGATCAACTGCTAAATTATCTAACATACATTTTAGGGATGCATGATATTATCGGACCAATATCGGAATCGGCCGATAAAGGCTTTAAATATAAATATCGGCATCGGCCCGATATGAAAAATTATGCCGATATGTCTTGCCGATAAGGGGAATACATTAACTCACATGCACTCAGGGTGTGCTAGCGATTAGATCATGTCAGCACTGTGGCTCATTCCTGAAGCAAAGTTTTGCCTGAATGATGATTAGATTCACGGTTTTGGATCGCTGCATTTAAACTGAGAATGCACGTACAGAATGACGCGTTTGATGTGTGATATAGTCAACAGTAATGGTGCGTTTCCACTACAGAAAAGTGAAACGCTACAACTCCACTGCTTTGGGGCATGTCAAATTTAGGGCAGAGCACGCCTCTGAAAAACACCGTTACGTTTCATCTTCTTCCTTTCACAGCGATTGGTTGTCACCCGGCGTTTTTCGCTCGACATTTGCATGAAGTTGAGGAATGCCCAATCTTTTTGACGCTCTCAGCCGCTGCGCTTGCTACGTGCCAGTGGAAACGCACCGTAATAGCACGTGCAGCGGCAGCAGCGGTAGCCTTCCCCGGATCCTAATGTCAGCTCAGTAAGGAGTTTTAATTCTGTAGGGGGCGCTGTTGGCCTACTTCTAATAAAATGAAAGCAAAATACACAAATATTTAGACTGTGTTTGATTAAATAAAGCAGTAATTGATGCCAAACAATCATGAGTACGTTATGCACAAAAAAACAATTTTTTGCTCAGTTTACAGAAAAGTGTGCGTCACACATCCTTTCTTTAAAATATTACATTGTTTCCTCCTCAAATGGGTAGTTAATATATTCAGTATTACAGTAATGTATCATGTGTTGGGCTGATGTTTTTAATTTATGGCAAGAAACCTTGCACATGGCGGAAATTCAAAAACTGTCCCAATCACCCTTAATTCACGCAACTCTACACGATAGACATTTGGACTGCTGTGTGTGTATTTGAGCACTGAGAACTGATCGCGCGCTGTATATGAGAACTGAAGAAGTGGAGCGTGCGCGCGAGAAAGCACTCCTATCAGCGCGATTCTGCCCATAACTTTAAGTTAATCGACAACGAATTGTGACTCCCGGGAAAAATGGGACGTCTGGTCACCTTATCCCTTCAGGTGCTGAGGCCATTGTTTCAGATCGCTAGTTCGCATTTTGGTAGCCTATCCATCCACTGCTGTAGAGTTCTCTCATGAGTTCTGCAAATCTGCGACCAGATTTTTTGCGCTGCGGGATTAAATTCCCGAATAAAACGCGGTAGCGGTCGGTAACTCTGGTGTAATTTGAACGGAAGCGCTGTTCTAACAATATCCCGTTCCCGACGTCCATTCAGAACAGCATATCTGCGCTTTATTCTTATTGCCCACTGGTACCAGAGTTAGGGATGGGCGTATCGATCCGAAGTATCGATATATCGATACTGACGCAAGTATCGAACGTATCGATACTCAAACAAAAAATATCGATACTAAGGTGTGTTTTATTTACCAGTGATTTTGTTTATTTAACAAAAAAAATAATAATGCGTACAATATGCACTGAATTGGACGAATAACCTTTGTTAGCGAGTAATTGTGTAGGATAGAACTATTTTCCTGCTCATCTGAACACGCAAATGTTGCAAGACAGAACTAATCAATCACAGAGAGCGTTCACTCACTTCTGACAGTACATTCAAACAGGGCTGCGTTTCCCAAAAGTATCATAAGAAAGCATTAAAGCTTTTGGGAACGGCAGCCCTGAACAATGATTATCAGAGGACAGAGAAAAAAAAACATGTGTTTGAGTTATTTCACTATAAACAAACTGAAATTGTAGCCTACGTAGTTTGTGCAATTACAGTTATTTAAATCGAACGTAGAAAGATAATATTGGTCATGTTCTATTCTGTAATGTTAATAGAAATCATACACTGTCAGAATAAAAAGGTTGCATTTTATGTATGCAACAACCTGTCACTGGCAGTCCCTTATGAAAATGAACAAATGGTTTTACTAAAGTGACCATAGTTCAACAGTAGTATTTGTAGATTTGAATCACGTGTAAACAAAAAACATATTTGAACCATGTGTAAACAAAAATATAACCTAATAAGTTACAATTAAGGCGTATTGAATGTTAAAATG
>NW_015542399.1:43203-44017 GCF_001515605.1 Sinocyclocheilus anshuiensis | reverse complement strand
CGCTGCAGCAGCAAGCACGAGCCACCGAGGCGAGGTTTTACATTTCAAATGTAATGTGTGGTAGGTGTTACAACCGAAAACACCGTGTACATCTCTTTAAAACTGTCCTCCCGAGTAGGGAGGGGCGTATCGATCCAAAGTATCGATATATCGATACTGACGTGAGTATCGAAAGTATCGATACTCAAACAAAATTATCGATACTAAGGTGTGCTTTATTTACCAGTGATTTTGTTAATTTAACAAAAAAATATTCGTACAATATGCATTGAATTGGACGAATAACCTTTGTTAGCGAGTAATTGTGTAGGATAGAACTATTTCCTGCTCATCTGAACACGCAAATGTTGCAAGACAGAAACAATCAATTAGTCAATCACAGAGAGCGTTCACTCCATTCAAACAGGGCTGCGTTTCCCAAAAGTATCATAAGAAAGCATTAAAGCTTTTGGGAAGGGCAGTCCTGAACAATGCTTATCAGAGGACAGAAGGACAGAGTTATTTCACAATAAACAAACTGAAATTGTAGCCTACATAGTTTGTGCAATTACAGTTATTTAAATCGAACGTAGAAAGATAATATTGGTCACGTTCTATTCTGTAATGTTAATAGAAATCATACACTGTCAGAATAAAAAGGTTGCATTTCATGTATGCAACAACCTGTCACTGGCAGTCCCTTATGAAACTGAACAAATGGTTTTACTAAAGTGACCATAGTTCAACAGTAGTATTTGTAGATTTGAATCACGTGTAAACAAAAAACATATTTGAACCATGTGTATACAAAAAATAAAACCTAATAGTTACCAAT
>NW_015542399.1:41839-43005 GCF_001515605.1 Sinocyclocheilus anshuiensis | reverse complement strand
ATTTTACTCTTAGTAATTTAATAATTTAATACATTTCATAATTTAAAAGTTTAGTTCAGAAGTATCGAATTGGTATCGTTATCGACGATATTGCCTTGAAAAATATCGGTATCGTATCGAAAACAAAATTAGCGGTATCGCCCATCCCTAACCAGAGTATGTGAGCGGAGTGGAGCGGCAACAATTTCCCCTCCGTGCTCCAAGCATTCAATAATCACTCCGCTCGGGTTCACCAATTCCCGCTCTACTCCTCGCTCCACTGATCAGAAACACCGCTTTGCGCTAAATTATTTCACTATGCTTGAAAAATCTAAGTTCTGTTCAGAATACACCTCCATACCAGAGTATGTAAGCGGATTGGAGCAGCAACAATTTCCCCTCCGGCTCCAAGCATTCAGTAATCGCTCCGCTCCAGCTCCGCTCCAGCTCCGCTCCGAGTTCACCATTTCCCACTCCCGCTCCACTCCACGCTCCACTGATCAGAAACACCGCTCCACATTTGCTAAGCGGCTAAATTATTTCACTACAATTGTAGTGTTCCAATAAACCATGTTAAAACTATTCTTCTAGTAGGCCTATTACGCATTTATTTTTCGTTTAATATAATTTCTTAACAAATTATGAATTTTGCTTGAAAAATCAAAGTTCTGTTCAGAAATTATATTAAACGAAAAATAAATGCATAATACTAGAAGAATAGTTTTAGCATGGTTTATTGGAACACTACAATTAGCCCAAGTCCATATTAAATGACTGCTTAACTCGCTTAGCTTACTTGTCTGTGCAACGTTTCTCTACTATGGCGAAGCTGAGGGTAGTTACTTCAGAAACAGAAAGATTATGCTGCAACTTTTCCGTTTTTAAGCTGATAAATCACAGGACAGCGTTGACCAAATGTTTTCATTCCTGAATGTATGCACGCTATCTGTACGTTATGTGTGATCTTATGTTCTGTCCGTGTGCAGCAATGTAGCAGCATATTAGTTTCGAGCGGAGATTAACAAACTGTACAATTTACAACACGCTTTAACACCCCGCACTCGTCCATAGCCATTTTAACCTTCATATGTGATCCACATATCTGTCAAGCTAACCTGGGGCCCGTTCTTCGTACGTCGCTAACTCAGTTAGCTGGATTTGATTGTTGATGATTTGGCATTATCTTG
>NW_015542399.1:38342-40166 GCF_001515605.1 Sinocyclocheilus anshuiensis | reverse complement strand
GTATCGATACTCAAACAAAAAATATCGATACTAAGGTGTGTTTTATTTACCAGTGATTTTGTTTATTTAACAAAAAAAATAATAATGCGTACAATATGCACTGAATTGGACGAATAACCTTTGTTAGCGAGTAATTGTGTAGGATAGAACTATTTTCCTGCTCATCTGAACACGCAAATGTTGCAAGACAGAACTAATCAATCACAGAGAGCGTTCACTCACTTCTGACAGTACATTCAAACAGGGCTGCGTTTCCCAAAAGTATCATAAGAAAGCATTAAAGCTTTTGGGAAGGGCAGTCCTGAACAATGCTTATCAGAGGACAGAAGGACAGAGTTATTTCACAATAAACAAACTGAAATTGTAGCCTACATAGTTTGTGCAATTACAGTTATTTAAATCGAACGTAGAAAGATAATATTGGTCACGTTCTATTCTGTAATGTTAATAGAAATCATACACTGTCAGAATAAAAAGGTTGCATTTCATGTATGCAACAACCTGTCACTGGCAGTCCCTTATGAAACTGAACAAATGGTTTTACTAAAGTGACCATAGTTCAACAGTAGTATTTGTAGATTTGAATCACGTGTAAACAAAAAACATATTTGAACCATGTGTATACCAAAAATATAACCTAATAAGTTACAATTAAGGCATATTGAATGTTAAAATGTGTTTTAAACATAAAGTTAAGTGCTTATCATTACCCATTTTACTCTTAGTAATTTAATAATTTAATACATTTCATAATTTAAAAGTTTAGTTCAGAAGTATCGAATTGGTATCGTTATCGACGATATTGCCTTGAAAAATATCGGTATCGTATCGAAAACAAAATTAGCGGTATCGCCCATCCCTAACCAGAGTATGTGAGCGGAGTGGAGCGGCAACAATTTCCCCTCCGTGCTCCAAGCATTCAATAATCACTCCGCTCGGGTTCACCAATTCCCGCTCTACTCCTCGCTCCACTGATCAGAAACACCGCTTTGCGCTAAATTATTTCACTATGCTTGAAAAATCTAAGTTCTGTTCAGAAATTATATTAAACAACAAATAAATGCATAATACTAGAAGAATAGTTTTAACATGGTTTATTGGAACACTACAATTAGCCCAAGTCCATATTAAATGACTGCTTAACTCGCTTAGCTTACTTGTCTGTGCAACGTTTCTCTACTATGGCGAAGCTGAGGGTAGTTACTTCAGAAACAGAAAGATTATGCTGCAACTTTTCCGTTTTTAAGCTGATAAATCACAGGACAGCGTTGACCAAATGTTTTCATTCCTGAATGTATGCACGCTATCTGTTTTATGTGCGAGCTTGTGTGTTCTGTCCGTGTGCAGCAATGTAGCAGCATATTAGTTTCGAGCGGAGATTAACAAACTGTACAATTTACAACACGCTTTAACACCCCGCACTCGTCCATAGCCATTTTAACCTTCATATGTGATCCACATATCTGTCAAGCTAACCTGGGGCCCGTTCTTCGTACGTCGCTAACTCAGTTAGCTGGATTTGATTGTTGATGATTTGGCATTATCTTGGATTGTTTGGTTCTTCACTGCTGTCATAGCAACAGGTCTGTAAACTTAAACCTGCTCGGGGTTTATTTCATGTAAACAGGATTAGCATCTTGCATCTTCTTAAGCAGAATTGATACTTAAAATCTGTCCGCTACCACCGCTACTTTATTACAAGAGTACCCTACTAATCCAGGGACAATAACTTAAAATAATAATCATTTAAAAATTATGAATAAAATGTATTCGAGTCTTCCACACATGCTATACAGATAATGTAGAGTCGTGCATTAATTTGAT
>NW_015542399.1:29634-37341 GCF_001515605.1 Sinocyclocheilus anshuiensis | reverse complement strand
CATTACGTTGCTGTCTTGCCGCCAGCCAATCGCTGCATTGCTGATCGTGGTTTCGAGTATCGATACATAGCCTCTTTTAAACCAATCCATGAACGCGCACTTATCTCAGATAACTCAATCCAGCCATACTAATCCTCAACAACAGGTGCGTTCGAAGAACCGAATTAGCCAGATCCTGATTAGCGCGATGATATCATCTTGGATGTGACATTTCATCTCGGATGTAATAAGCGACGTACAAAGAACAGGTCCCAGGGCTCGCAAAATTTCAAAATTCCTGGTAGCCCTTCGGGCAGGTAGTCTTCAGATTTTGGTAGCCCGAAAATTAATTTAACTAGTTCAAGTTCAAGTTCAAGTTGAGCTTTATTGTCATTCTCCGATCGGGTGAAAAACCTCGGACTAGTTCGCAAAAGTAGGTTTGGGATATAGGTAAATTTTACGGAAAAACCGTGCATCATAGAGAACAAACCGTGCGTCATGGAGAACATCTGTCTGACTCCACTTTTGTTTGTGTTGACCCAAGGATTGCAACGATGTAAAATTTTTGAGTCTACGACAAAAGGTGTACGGGTTAGGGCCAAAAATGTCTGAAATTTTAGTTTTTTGCGCTGTAGCGCCCCCCTTTGGCCGATTGGGGTGAGCCTTTGTCAGAATGTCCCCTCAGGGAGCTCTACCTTCTGGCCAAGTTTCAGCTCTCTAGGCCTTACGGTTTGGTCTGCACGATCAGTTTTAGCGGAGAAAAATAATAATTAAAAAAATCCTTACAATTACAATAGGGTTTCAGCATTGCGTGCTTGAACCCCTAATAAAAAGATACCTACGAGATCAAAGGCAGATATCGCATAATTCACACTCATGTGCTGTGCTGCTGATTAACATGATATGATTTCAGTTCTGTTGCCTTTATATAAAAATAAATATGATGAACAAGACACTCAAAGTGCTTGCTATTTAATTCCATACGAAAGGCGTATTTATCATCCATTCTTACTTTAATACAAACATATTTTAGATTTTTATAATCACATTATCTCACACAGAGATCGCACTGTCATAGTGTTTGGGAACATTCATGCATAATTTAAATACATAATCACATGAAATCAGATAGAAAATAAAATATTTTAGAAGATAACACAGCGTCACAGTTGTCTGAACCAATGAGCATTAAGCTGTGTCGTCAGTCAGTCGTTTCCCATCATGCTTTTGATAAGCGCAGTCTGTGGAGAGCAACTGCGCCCGACTGCTCAATCCGACACAGCTGCCTCGCCGTCGCGAGAGTTTTTTTGCACACGTCATTGCAGATGACATCAGAGCAAGTCAGACCTAACTCGGACACTTTTCTAACCGGCATGCATCTCGCGGTGATCACCGGTGATCGGTTCTGCGCAGATTTTGCTCATCTCAAACAAGCCTATTGTAAGCCCTTCGTCAGATGGAACTTTAACCTAATAGACGGATCCGAGTTCCGTCTTCCGGGAAGGAGATGTCGATGCCCAAGGTGGTTGGCAACAGCTGGACTGTGAATGGACAGGAGAGTGTGGAGGGAAGTGACGGATCAGGAAGTGAACTAGGAGAGATGGAAGTAGGTGGCGGGATGTATGAAAAATGGGAAACGGCTAGGAATAATAAACGGAAAAAGAAAAGGAAAAATAAAACAGATGAAAGTGACTCAGACAGGGGATCGACTGTGGAGGAGAAGCGGAGGGAGGAGTATGTGGTTTTTGCAAAACTTGTGGACGAAGGGGACTCGTTTGGAGGTATGAATCCAATACAGTTAACGAAATCTCTAAATAAGGAAATTGGTGAAATAAAGAGTGCTAAAGTATTAAGAAATGGAGCACTGATGATTATGTGTAAGGATGAAAGACAGCAAGGGAAAGCAATCAAAATGAACATAATAAATAGAAAGAAAGTAGAATGTTCTATGACTTATAGGAAATTCACAAAAGGAGTCATTACAGGGATTCCGGTAAACGTATCAGTTGAAGATGTGAAAAGAAACATAACAAATGCAAAAGTAAATGAAGTCAGACGTCTAAAAATAAACAGGAATGGAAATACACAAGACAGTCTCTCGGTTATGATCAATTTTGATCAGGAAAAACTCACGGAAAAAGTGTATATTGGATTTATGTGTTAAGACATGATGGTTATGTATAACCCCTCCAGTTAGATGCTTTAAATGTCAGAGATTTAGACATGTGGCGGCGGTGTGCAAGGGAAAGCAAAGATGTGGTATGTGATAGCGTTGGAAGAGAAGTACAACTGTCAGATGTATGGAATATGATCAGGAAAATGGGGGGGATTAGAAGGAATTATGAGTTACCAGTGATGATCAGTGCAGACAGAATGGCTGTCAGCAATCTAGATAATAATATATTTCCTAGAGAGTAAAGATCTCTTGTCTCCTTATCAGAGTAGATTCCGTAGGGGTCGGAATACAATGGAATCTGTATTGTCTAGAGTCAGACATCAGAAAAGCACAGACAAACAAAGAAGTAGTAGTAGCTGTCTTCTTTGATGTGGAAAAGGCATATATGCTCTGGAAAGAAGGATTATTAATAAAAATTAAAGTCTTTGGGAATTGGTGGTAGAATGTATAATTGGGTTCAGGACTTTTTACTGGTTTTGCTGCTTGTTATTGCAAACTGGTGTTTATTACCATATTATTTTTATGTATCATCTTAATTATGAACACACTGATTTGTAATGCAGTTCTACCGTTTACTGCACGGTGTTATTCATCTCATTATTTCCCTATAGCGGCTAATGAACGTAATGCTGCGTTCCAGGCAGGTTTTTGAGCCCGTAAGTCACGACTCACGACTTTGTAGCGTTCCAGGCAAGTCACGCCAAACTGCCTGAGCACAAGGAATTGTGGTAGCTAGATGTAAACAAACCAGCATGGTGGACCGTACGGGGCGTATGCTAATTTACAATAATTTCTATCGCCAAAGGTGCTTACTCCTTGCTTATTTGAGGGAAATGGAGGAGGATAAAATGGCGCATAAGGCAAGAGAAGCTGTTATACCTTTTATTTTACGTTATTTGTATATTTGGAAATGTATTTGGTATTAATTTATTCTTGCACTCAATGGACTGAAAACTAGCTAATGCTAGAATAGCTGCTGATAATGCATAACAGTTAGAGCAATACCTTATTTTAATAAACGATTTGGCCCTTCTCTAACGTTAGAGAAACCTGACATCTGAAGGCATCTGACAACCAGCTTATGAGCATGACCCAGCAATGTGAATGTGAGGTCCGCCCTCCTCCTCTTCTACCGATGTCAGTCTTCTAGAATAAACAGATTATTTTGTTATACAAGTATGTCATTTGCACTACCCCCTGTATAGGCTCTGTGCACAGCTGCAGTCTTGACAGAAAGGTCCTAATTAGTCCTGAAATTGGTGTGTCAGTTTGCCCACCTTTCTGTCAAAACTGCTCACAATACAGCCAGAAGCCCACTTTCTACAAATGTCCTAGCTGCTCTGAAAATGTAAATTTCCCACCCTGGGAATCTGTCCTCTTATCTTAAGGTACATGCTACTTGGCAACAGCGCTTACATCAGTCGCGAATACCCGTTTATTATCACGCCAAAGCGGGACAATGGTGCCCTGACCATCCAGGATCAGCAGAGGAACACGCAGATCTGCAAAGGACGTGTTGTGGTGGAACAGGCTTTTGGCAGGTAAGTAACTGCCCATAGGGCAGAGCCTATCTCCCGTTTCCTGGTGTGTGAGCTGACTTCGTGTACTGTAATCTTTTGGCAGGGTCAAATGCAAGTGGAGGAGAATGAGAGATCTGCAAAACACCAGGCTGGATGTGGTGGTCATGCTGATCATGTCAGCCTGCATGCTCCACAACCTCTGCGAGACATGTGCGAGGACCATCCCGCTGGGTGCCCTCGTCATGAGGATGGGAACATTTGAAGAGTTAATTTTCAAAAACAGATCTACTTTTTTGCAAGTTTCCTTTTGCTGCACATTCAAGGCAATTGTGTTCTTAGAATGAAATATTTAATTAAATATTTATTTGTTGTACCAGGTTGATAACTTCAGTTCCTTTATTTCACTATTTTGTTCTTCTTGATGTACTTTTGTACTTGATGTTATTTACATTTTTCAAATTTTACCCATTGAATACAGTGTATACAGTGTTGCAGTAGTGTGTCTCTGTTAATCGTTCTTTTAGCAGCAATAGATTCAAGAGTAATCACTGTACTAGCAGCAATGTTGTAATGTCTACTTGACCATCACATGGATGATGCTTGGGGCTGTTAAGGCACATGGATAGGGATGTAACGATTCACTCAACTCACGATTCAATTCACGATTTTGATTTCACGATTATTATATTTTTTTTTAACAAAATGAGATTTAAGACTAATTATAAATTAAATGTGTCCTTTTATTATTGCTTGGACAAAATGCTGCACATTTCTTTGTGAAATTGAAATATAATACTATAATAATATACTAATATAGCACTTGCATATTACTGCTCTTTTGTTGGTTTTGATTGCTTCTATTGTCCTCATTTGTAAATCGCTTTGGATAAAAGCGTCTGCTAAATTACAAAATTTAAATATAATGTAAATGTAAATAACAAGCATCTCAACCGATTTGAATCGTCACATATTTGAATCGATTTTCAACCGGCTCGCAGTTAATCGTTACATCCCTACACATGGACATAGGTATTATTATGGGGCATTGTGCATTTATCAAACAGCAAATTAGACAATAACTGCAAATATATGAAGACAAAACTATATTTATTAATGACAACAATTTCAAATGTTTAAAACCCAAGTGGAACAATGCTCCAAAAATACAATCGAATGCACGGAATACAGTCACACAACAATAGCCTTTTATAAATGTGTTTAACATTCATGTCGAGATAAGTCTAAGGAAATATTTTACACACGTCTCAAAGTTCAGTTTATCTTTAAAGTTTAGATTTTACATACTGCCATTACGTTGAATGGTCTGTGACAGTCACCGTCCGCCATCTTTCCAAATGGTGCCCTCTGCGCTTTGTAGCTCCTCCTCACTGGATGTCCGTGTAGCTCCTCCCCACTGGATGTCTAGCTCCACCCATTTGCTCTGCAGTGAGCAGCAAATGAAATATTGCGGTTTCCCCGGTAACGGCTGTACACAAAGCAGCTCTGTGCTCATAACTGCTGCTTTATCAGGAATTATAGGTCAAACTAAATTAAAATGCCAACTACACATTTCTGAGGACAGTCGGTTCCCTTCAGATACATTCAGACTTGAAATGTGCAGCACTCATATTTATTCAATGACATTTGAAGTTTAATCCAGCCATATCGCTACTCTTGTCTTTCCGTTCCCAACTGTAAGACCTCTTGAAATAATAATTAAGACATTTCTTATACCAATTAACCTATTTAAAACTTTTTATGGCCTTAAGTTTGATACAACTCACTTTAGGAGTTTTTAAGGATACATTTAAGGAAGGATACACACAAGGATACAAGATACATTTTGGTAGCCCGACTGGAAAACACAATAGCCCCGGGACGTCGGGCTAGCGATTTTGCGAGCCCTGCTAACTAATTATGTTTAATGTGTGAGTTGGCATAATTTGTGCTCGTGACGGAGCGGTAGCGGAGCGTTCTTGGAGCGAGTGAAAACCTCAACGCTCCGTTTTTCTAAAAATCCGCTCCTAGCTTCAGGCAAAATCACGCCGCTCCACTCCTCGCTCCACTCACATACTCCGACTGGTACAGCCTTCACTCGGACAGTTATGCACGCGCTGCATGCATGCTTTCAGCTTCACGTGTTTTATTTGCAGGGCCTGTGCGCAGCATGTGCATAACTATGCTCAGAGCAGGCTGTACCGGTGGCAAATATACGGCCCTCAGACAGAACAGACAGGTTGTCGATGCATGACAGATCACAATAAGGATGGAGCAAAGTGTGGATGCACTGTCCTTGAAGGACATTCAACTCGGTTTTGTTTATATTTTGCTTAGTCTATAATTTTAAATGACAGATGTCGTATTTATTTATTTTTCTCTGCGACACCTTTCCTACTGTGTTAACAGAAAAATGTCAAATTTAGTATTTTGACAAGACGAAAAAAAAGTTGTTTTTGTTGTTAAATCAAATGAAAAATTGTGTGTTTGATTGGTCCAGACGCTACACAACCTACATTATTTTTTTCTCTCTCTCTGCGACACTTTTTTGCTATTGTGTTGTAAATGTTAAACAAATTGTATCCTGACAAAGACGAATAAAAATAAGAAATACAATTGTTGTACATTTTTATTTTCTCTGACACTCTTTTCCTACTGTGTTGCATAAAATATTAAACAAATTTTGTGTCTTAAGATAATTTATATAAATTCAAGTCAAAGTCAATAAATTCAAGACTCTTGACAAGACGAATAAAATGACATACAATTTTGTGCAGACTACACTTTCATTTGTTAGCCTATCTCTCTTTCTTTCAGTAGCGGAAATTAAATGTGAGATTCTGGAAACAAGATCTAAATTTAGCGGGAACGGTCGGGTTGGGAAAATTATTCCACGTGGACAGCGGGTGAACAAAGAGTGAATATATATAGCGGGAGCGAGTGGGTGCAGAATATAACCTTGCAGGAGCGGGACTAAAAAAATAGTCCAGCGCAGACCTCTACACTGTGGCTGCCATACTGAAACGCCCCTTATCCGATTGCAATCCAATGACAGGGACGCACAGTTTGAAGGACAAGATAGTAGCCTATAGGATGTATTTTGAATGTCCGGTAGTCCTCAAATAACATTATAGTCCCATTTCGTCTTGTTAACGAAGACGCGGCATAAATTTCGTCAGTTTTTATCATCAGATATTAGTTTTACCTCATCAACATCTCGTCTTAGTCACAGAAAAATGTTCGTTAACAAATATTTTTCGCTGTCGTCTTCGTTGACAAAATTAACACCGCGCTGACGCGACACTGAACAGTGCTGTGAGAACCAGTGTGAAGCTCTTGAATTTAGGAACACAAATAACTCTGTTTACACGCAGATGAAACAGCGCTAACAAACAGCAGAAACACTGTGCGCAACGATACAGTCAGAAGACTTTTTAATCAACAAATCGCCATCATTTACCATGGATTTACTGTAGTAGCACTAACTGCAGCATGGTATTGTGTCAGAAATGTGGGTATTCGTGTAGAATTTTATTATATTATTAATGTAGACATGTATTAAATATATTGAAGGAGGAGTAATGGAATATAATTACAGTATAGTTTTGTGATTAAGCTATAGCGTTTATGCATTTATAAATGTATTTAGACTACTGTTACAATTTTTACAGATATTACTGATTTTGATAATGAACATAAATCTACATCTGCATCCAAACTCAAGCTACTATCAAATGTGTATTTCTAAGAGACAAAAAATATTAATTAAATGTTAATTAAAATGTAATTAATATTATCAGGCAACTCAAACTTGTTTCTTGATTTGAAACAATATTATTCATTACTAGAACATGCAGAACTAAGAAAGAATTTTTTTCTATTAAGATATTTATTTTGTTAAGGAAAAATTACTGGAGAAGTGCAAAGAATTCAAAAACGAAGTGTTTGTCATGTTCTGACCATAAAGAGCAAAAATCTGCCTTTAAACTTGAAAGAAATAAAAATTTTACATTTATCGTGATAATTATCGATATC
>NW_015542399.1:27133-29519 GCF_001515605.1 Sinocyclocheilus anshuiensis | reverse complement strand
TAACAGAGACGCTGGAGTTTGGTTAGAATCCATGAGCGGAAGTTTATTAAAGGTCAAGGCTTTAAACAGATGTCGATAATCAGGCAGAGGGTCAAAGTCAGAGAAGCAGGCAGATCGTTCGTCATACACAGGGGCAGAGGCAGAGACAATAGTGGAAAGGCAGGCAATGAGTCCAAACACAAACATCAGTCCAATCAGGCGTCAGAACAGAAGGGGCAGAGTACAAATACCGTGAGTCAAGAAGTCAGGCAGAATCATACACAGGAATCAATCAGGAACAGAGGAACTATAACGCTTGGTAAGGCAGATGAACTGGCAATACTTTGCGACCAGCACATGGACTGGTCTCAGTTTATATGAGAGTCAAACAGGAAATGGAAGTAGAGGAAGCAGAGGGAGTGGAGCACGGTCAGTACTCGGGCGAGGGCTCCCTCTGCTGGCTTGGCGTTACATCCGTTTGAAACCAACACGAGGGTCCAGTCTTTCTCGTCTGAGCTCATTATCTGTAATGTGATCGCCCACGAGCGGCTCCACTTTTGATATGACAATCGACCATGTGAGACACGCAAAACATGTAAATGCCCACATCACCTCCGAAAATGGTTCATCTCAGATACTGTTTGTTTTTGGAAGAAGGCGCACTGAGAGGAATGAGACAGGGGGGCGGTTTCCCGGACAGAGATTAAGCCTAGCCATGGACTAAAATGGCCCTTTAAACTAGATTAACAGAAATCTGCTTTCTCTGTAATGGTTTTAAATTAGGGCTGGACAATAATTCAATATCAATATATTGCAATATAATTTTTTTCAACAATGGTGGTATAAATTTTAAACACATTTCTGATATTTCGATATATATTACCAGTGTTTCCCATACACTGATTTATTTGTGGCGGCCTGCCACTAAAAGGCTATGACAGTTTGACTTCGTTGAATAAACATAAGCACTGCATGTTTCAAAATCAAAACACAGCACGGGTGTTCTATATGAATGTATCTTAGGAGGGAACTGTCTTCATAAAGTTTCGATGGCATTTTCATTGTATCTGATAAAGTAGCGTTCATGAGTGTAGCGCTGCTTTGTGTACAGCCGTTACTGGGGAAACCGCTGTCTCTGCTGCTCCAAAAGCGCCTCCTGCTGGCAGAGAATGAGCCCGTCTCCAGAAACATCTCAGTTACATATGTAACCCTCGTTCCCTGAAGGAGGGAATGGAGACGTCACATCGGTGATGACCGACGAATTGGGATCTCTCCAGAGAGACCAATCCAGTTCGAGTGTAACTGAACGAGCCAATGGACATTGGCATGTAGATTTCACATCTGGCTGCCACACCCCGCAGCGCGGGTATAAGAGGCAGCAAGTGCACCGCATTAATTTATTTTTTCGCTGAGGAGCCGAGCCGGTGACCCGGCAGCTCAGCGGTGGTACAGCAACTGTGGCGACAGGACGTGACGTCTCCGTTCCCTCCTTCAGGGAACGAGGGTTACATACGTAACCGAGACATTTCCTTTCAGTCGGTCACTCTCGACGTCACATCGGTGATGACCGATGTAGCGGATCAGCTCATGGGGAAATATGAATAATTAATCATAACTAGTTATAATTAATTATAAATATTTAGATCCGCTGTAGATATTTACTTGACCTCTCAGGGTCAACTGTCTTGTCAATTCTAAGAACGTTAATTTCCTGGTTAAGGGAAATAACTTTCTTACTGTACAACTCTACACAGAGCTTGTAGCATAAATCTGCATGATAAGGGACTCCAGTTATGAGCAAACAATGAACAACGTCAAGTGTGATACAAGTAAGGCTTTATTAACTACATAAACACTTAAACTAGTCTAACATACTACATAAACACTTAAACTGGTCTATCATACACTACACATACACACACACACACACACACACACACATACAGTTGGTATAGGAAAGGGTTAAAGCTTAACTCAGTAAAGAGGAGATAAAATAAGAATAAAGTTATGGAACCATTTGCGTATTCAGCAGATTTACACCTGAGGGAAACATCAGATTCTTAGTTCAAACACACCTTTGTAAAAAGGTGCAAATGATACCTAATGTATCAATTAATAAGACTAAGTTTGAATACTTGCACGTCTCGTCTGTCTGAAAGAAAGGCTTGATGCAGTCCAACGGTTCAAGTTGATCTTTGCTGAAGTTGGTTGATGAAAAGAACCAGTTTGCGTCAGAGAATCTTGATGAATGGAAAAGTCAAGGCCGAAGCCTGGCACGTACTTAGGGGGGGTTGCAGAAGCGTTCTAGCTCATGTCTTCATCTTGGAATCTAACCGAACCACCGACTCTGGGCGGGTCACATGGTGTGATGCCTTTAAGGTCGGAGAAGATCCCCGCCTCTCAAGAT
>NW_015542399.1:16707-25657 GCF_001515605.1 Sinocyclocheilus anshuiensis | reverse complement strand
GGTATATGTAAGGTTACATGAATGAGTGGTTCTATCATAAGCATGAATAAAATAGTCTACAATACAACAGATAATATACAAGACAGCAATAATATACACCATGACCTGAAGGATATGTGTGTTCATTCAAAGAAAGGTTTTCCTATGAATTAATTAGTAGAAAAGTCCACTTCTACTGTGCCTTGTGCCTCTTGCGATGGAACA
Organism: Sinocyclocheilus anshuiensis; assembly: GCF_001515605.1. NCBI lineage: Eukaryota > Metazoa > Chordata > Actinopteri > Cypriniformes > Cyprinidae > Sinocyclocheilus > Sinocyclocheilus anshuiensis. The sequence goes on along the minus strand of NW_015542399.1, from coordinate 25,453 downwards.
TGCAGTGATTTTCCCTGCTTTGCATTCCATTAGGTCGTAAATGTATCTGGTGTCAGGGTTGCCATGGTAACCAGGGTCCTGGGCCCTGTTCACAGACAACTTGGCACCCAGTATGTTTATTGGGTGAGGGGTCTGTGAACGTTTGTTAATCTAATGAATAATTGATTTGTTAAATCAAATGAAAAATGGTGTGTCTGATTAGTCCAGACGCTACACCGACGAATTGGAATCCCTACCAACACGACACAGGTGCTGCCCCCTCCAGTGCCCTGTGTAGGCCCCTAGACCCTTCCTATAAGGCAGACGATAGGACCGGGCTCTACACAGTGAAGGTCAACCACTGCTGTTCCTCACAACCCAACAGTAGGACTTGGATAACACTGGGAAAGTGTGCCCTATCCACTTGGAAAGGGCATGCTGCGGAGTCACCTCCTCCCAGAGGGGGTTATGTGACATTTACTCACGTGGAGTAACCCCGAAGGGCCCTACTGCACATGGAAGTCTCTGAGATGGCTCAGGCTGCATCATTTAGAGACGGCAGAATGTGGTCTACTAGGGGAAACACGGCCCTAGTAACTGTACCGTGGAAATACACATATGGAATCCTAACAGGGTCACTCATATGGGCACTAGCCTTGCACCAGATTTCAGGAATTCATTGGCTGAAAGGTCTGGCGCCGGATGCTCCGCCACGTCTGGCCGCCGGAGTGCTGGAGGACTCGACGGGGTCTGCCCAGTCAGGGAACTCTCTAGAGAATTAGGCGCTAAGGAGCCCGCAAGCCGACTCTGAACCAGGCCGCTCAGTGCCACTACCCGTTTGAGATGAGAACACAGGAGGAAACCGGTTTGACACGTAGGTTATAGAACCTAGCGAACGTGTTAGGAGTCGCCCAGCCCGCAGCTCTACAAATGTCTGCTAGCGAGGCACCACGAGCCAGCGCCCAGGACGATGCGACACCCCTAGTGGAGTGAGCACGCAGCCTGAGCGGGCAGGGTACACCTTGTGCTTCATAGACCAAGGTGATGGCATTGGTCCAGTGGGCCATCCTCTGCTTGGAGACAGGCTTCCCCTTCTGCTGTCCATCGTAACAGACAAAGAGCTGTTCTGAGGTCCTAATGCTCTGAGTTCTATCTACGTACTGTCGCAGTGCACATACAAGACAGAGCAAAGCTAGGGCTGGGTCTGCCTCCTCCAGGGGCAGCGCTTGCAGGTTCACTACCTGGTCCCTGAAGGGTGTGGTAGGAACCTTGGGCACATAGCCGGGCCGGGGTCTCAGTGTTGCAGTGGAATCAGCCGGCCCAAACTCAAGGCACGATTCGTTGACCTGAAAATGCTTGCAGGTCCCCCACCCTCTTGATCGAGGCCAATGCAGTCAGGAGTAGGGTTCTACTCTACAAAGAAACTTCAACTTGACTGACTGCAAAGGCTCGAAGGGGGCAGTTTGTAGGGCTCTTAGCACCAAAGCCAAATCCCAAGAGGGTAGGGAGGGAGGCCTAGGAGGATTTACCCTCCTGGCCCCCCTAAGAAACCTGAGCTCGTGCGGAAGCGATAGTGAGAGCTACCTTCTGGGGTAGGTCATCTAAAACCGCCACGTCCCGTCCAGGTACCACACATGGAATTTCCACAGGTCAGGAGGCGGGTGCCAGAGGGTTCCCCATCTCTGAGAAAGCAGATCCTTCCTCAGAGGAATCGGCCAGGGAGGGGCTGTCGCGAGGAGCATGAGTTCCGGGAACCAGGTCCTGTTGGGTCAATATGGAGCCACTAACAAGACCTGCTCCTCGTCCCCCCTGATCTTGCACAGTGTCTGTGCAAGCAGGCTCACTGGGGTTGGAGTCTCCACTCCCCTGGGAGTGCTGCTCGAGACAGCTCGTCGGCTGCCCGATTGAACACTCCTGGGATGTGGATGGCACGAAGGGACCTCAGATGCTTCTGAATCCAGAGGAGGAGGTGGCGGGCGAGTTGCGACATGCGACGGGAGCGTAAACCGCCTAGCCTGATGATATATGCAGCGGTCTCAGTATTGTCCGTGCGGACCAGTACGTCCCCTGCCCGAAGGCGCCCTCTGAGGTGGCCCAGGGCAAGGCGCACTGCCAACAACTCGAGACAAGAGAGAGATGGTAATGCACTAAGTGTCAAAAATTGGATTTATTGCCCCTCATAAAAATTCCACAACCCACCACCCCTCCCTCCCACCCTAACTGGACACCTGTTCATGTACACCCCCAGCCATCTAACCGAACATCTGTTTATCCACCCCAGCGATCCAAAGGAATTTATGAGGACTCTCTTATTGTTTGGGGAATGTGTTTTTTTTTGGGCCATTGAAAACTGTTAAAAAATTATGTGCTTTAAACTTTAAATTGTGAAATGGTGTATTGGTTGTTAAACGGGATCAAGGGAAGTTTTTATTAAAGTTTTTCCACACACATTTGAAGAAAAACATCAAACCTACATGCAATATGAGCAATGTAATGACTGTGTTTTCCAGAAAACAGTAAAACAAGTCAAGACGAGCATTTAAGCATTGTTAAACAATTTTAGGAAAAGATAGAGTTTGACAAAGTTAAATAAAAAGAAAAAGAGTCGAGCATCTTGCATCGATCTAAAAAAAAAAAAAGTATCAGACACGTTCGTTAAACAACACGATAGTTGTCAAAATCTTGTATCATTACGTTTTAAAAACTAGTTTGTTACTGATACAAGTTAGAAAAATAAATAAAAAGAGTAGTGCACCTTACCCTGATCTAAAACAAACAAAAAATATCAGACCGTTAAGCAACAGCATACGGTACCTGTCAAAATCTTGTAGCATTACAATTTTAAAAAGGTGGAGTTTATTACTGATTGAAATGTAAATAAAATTAAATTAAATTAAAAGAGTCATGCATCTTACGCCGATCTAAAACAGACAAAAAAAAAGTCCCAGATTCGTTAAGAAACAGTATGATACTTGTCAAAATCTATGTTGTAGTCTACCATTACAATTTAGGAAAGGTAGAGTTTGACAAAGTTAAATAAAATAAAAAGAGTCGACCGTCTTGCGGTGATCTAAAACAAAAAAGCATCAGACACGTTAGTTAAAACAACAGCACATGGCAGTTCTCAAAATCTTGTAACATTACAATTTTAAAAAGCTAACGTTTGTTACAAGTTATAAAATAAAATAAAAAGAGTTGATCATCTTACCGTGATCTAAAACAAAAAATATCAGACCGTTAAGCAACAGCATGTCAAAATGTTGCAGTCTAACATTACAATTTAAAAGTAGTTAGTTTTGTCACAGTGGAAAGCCCCCCAAAAGTGAACCGTACCGAGCCGTACCATGCAGAGGAAAAGCGCCATTAGATTGCAATTACACTGTATAATTTCTAAATTTGAAGCAAAAACAGAATGGTTTGATAGTTAGCTTTGTGAATGAGACGCAAATGTCGCTCTCTGACAGCAGGTGGCGCTTATGGAACAGCAGGTATTTATAGGCTGCTGCCCCTTTAAGACCGAATGCATGGATCCAATATAATGATGCACTTGAGATTTCTTTCTCCACTCTTTACGTTCACTTAAGACATAACCGACTGTGTTTACGAGAATACTTGCCGAGACAGTTATTTTGAGATAATTGTGTGTGTATGTGTTTATTCAGATGCAAGGATACGTGAAACATTAATCAATTCTGTGTACGCGCATTGTCTGAAACGCGGCTCTCTGTGTGCGCTTTGAATGAGTGTGCACAGCTCCGAATGCACGTGAATGGTTTAAAACACTTGAATGTTTAAATCGGCAAGACTTAGAAACACGTGCAAACGATCAACTACGATACCCCTACAAGCTAGTGAGCAACACAAATCAAGGAAGGAATTTTATATCACTGTTCAAGATAGCCCGTCGGGCAGGGCGGTGATACATTTGGTAGCCCGACTGGAAAACACAATAGCCCCGGGACGGTGCCCTGTCTGTAGCCTGTTGATTTTTGTTCATGGTATTCAGCTCCAATAAATGGTTTGCAAAAAAGAGACACAGGATAAATGTTTGATATCATTATTTAATCACATTGGAATCGAAACTGGGAATCGAAAAGAATCGGAATCGATAAGCAGAATCGGAATCAGAATTGATAAAATTCAAACGATACCCAACCCTAGCGGTGCACCTGCTGCCTCTTATACCCAACACTGCCTATAAATCGGCCTAATTTGCAGCACAATCGGCCGATGCCGATTAATTAAAAAATGCCAAAAATTGTGGCAGCCAGATGCGAAATCCGCATGCCAATGTCCATTGGCTCGTTTAGTTACACTCAAAGTGGATTGGTCTCTCTGGCGACAGTGACCGACTGAAAGGGAACATGTGTTTTTGTTAGGGCTGCTCGATTATGGCAAAAATCATAATCACGATTATTTTGGTCAATATTGTAATCATTTATTATTTAACACAATTATGAGTGGGTCCGAAACTTTATATGATTGATTAAAGGGGTTATATGATGTTGCTAAAAAGAACATTATTTTGTGTATTTGGTGTAATGAAATGTGTTTATGCTATAAGGTTAAAAAACACATTATTTTCCACATACTGTACATTATTGTTTCTCCTCTATGCCCCGCTTTCTGAAACGCATCGATTTTTACAAAGCTCATCGGTCTGAAAAGCGATATTGAGCTGTGTTGTACTGACTCTTGAATTTCCAAAAAAATATGTGGTCTTTTAGATTTTGTATTGGAAATTGGATTTATTTACCAATTTGTTGCATTTGTGCCTAAAATTGTCATATGGTGTGACATAAAAGTTATTCTATATAAAATGAAATTGGGATATACTCTCCCTAAGTAACTAACTTCACCATAAATCTTTATCATTACTATCTTAAGATTTAACATTATTTTGTGCAGATCCATTAGATTTTGTATTATTTTTCTAAATCATCATGCAGAGTAAGACATCTCTCCTCAGCCTTTCCAGACATTTTAGAATAATTCTGACAAACCCTGTTATAAATCTAACAAAATGCCTGTTAATCTTGCTGATACTATTTATTTTTTGTTCCATTTACTTTTTTATGGTTTATAACAAAAAAGTATTTTTATTGCCACAATTCTGATTGTCACACCAAATGATATAGTGTTACACTATATGATGAAATGCACCACACCACAATTTGTCAATGCAAAAAAAGTGTATTTTATATGCATTAAACATTCAATTAATTCAATTAACATTAATAAAAATAAAAATCATCAAACATACCAACATTGTTTTAATACTTTTAAAAATGTATTTATGAAACTCAGAAATATGAGTAAATCAAACACCATCTCACGCCAAGAACCTTCAACATGAACATTTTAAGATTAGAAAGTGTGTGTTGTAACAACAATTATAATTGTTAAACAGTAAAAAATATTATCAGCTTACAATAGTCGAATGTTTTAGATTGGAAATTCATAGACATTTATAGTATTAGTAATAACGGATACCCACGGGATAATAACGGATAATAACAGATTCACATGGGATCTTTAAACATCAGTGGAAGCTGAAAAGCCGAAAGACGAAAACATTTCAGATCATACTGAACTTCAGCTGGTCAGTCTGAGAGAGCTTGGCAGACCTGTGAAGAGGTTCTGGCTTAGTGCTGGGCGCGGTATATGTATAATAATCCACGCTTTTTCCAATGTACAAAAGTTTACCGTGTTTTTTGTTTTTTGTTTTTTTGTTAATTTGTTGCAAAAAACACTCGGATGTGCCAAGACATCAGAACCGAACCGGACCGAAAACCGTGGTTAAAAAAACTGAGGTATGTATTGAACTGTGAGCTAACTGTATTGTCGCATCCCTATTCCTACCAGTGCTTCTATTTACCATATCTATTAAGTCTGTGTACAGTATTATTAGGTTTACGCATGAACATACATAGTCCTCATTTACCTCTACAAAATTAGATGAATGTTACACAGATCAAAGTCTGCACACCACAATTTAAGTCCACTCATGAGGTGATTGACAAAAAGGTTTGACCTCACACTCTGTAAATGGCTATAACAAGGGCCTGAGTTTGACTCAGTAGCACTGGAACCGGCATTTAATTTTGAGCTTAGTATGGATGAATGATGAAACCAGTCTGACAGGAGTCCTAAGCGCTTCTAGACAGACAGGAGATGATTTATAATAGGCTATATTGCCTCAAATGTTGAAATGTATTTCTGCTTGATTCCGACTGCAAAATGTGTACATTAAGAGGCGCAGTTGTAATAATTTCTAAATAATGCTATTGTACCTAATGACAGATTTGTGTGTTTTAGATGATGCTCTTATGTGGCTTTAAATACAAAAGTAATAATCAAAATGGCATGTGTGTTATTTAGTCAGATTATGCACAAAGACCTTTAAATTTGCTTAATGTTGAAAAAAAAAAGGAATTATATTGTATACTTGGATCGAATGTGATACTTGGACTGAAAAGTTTGAAAAATACTTACTTATGCTTTAAAAAAATCCAAATATGCATATCAAGATTGTGAGAGGGGGAGAGGGTAGTTTTTTTTAAACTTCAAATATTAGGCATAAAAAATATTGAGCTGTGTTGTACTGACTCTTGAATTTCCAAAAAAATATGTGGTCTTTTAGATTTTGTATTGGAAATTGGATTTATTTACCAATTTGTTGCATTTGTGCCTAAAATTGTCATATGGTGTGACATAAAAGTTATTCTATATAAAATGAAATTGGGATATACTCTCCCTAAGTAACTAACTTCACCATAAATCTTTATCATTACTATCTTAAGATTTAACATTATTTTGTGCAGATCCATTAGATTTTGTATTATTTTTCTAAATCATCATGCAGAGTAAGACATCTCTCCTCAGCCTTTCCAGACATTTTAGAATAATTCTGACAAACCCTGTTATAAATCTAACAAAATGCTTGTGAATCTTGCTGATACTATTTATTTTTTGTTCCATCGACTTTTTTATGGTTTATAACAAAAAAGTATTTTTATTGCCACAATTCTGATTGTCACACCAAATGATATAGTGTTACACTATATGATGAAATGCACCACACCACAATTTGTCAATGCAAAAAAAGTGTATTTTATATGCATTAAACATTCAATTAATTCAATTAACATTAATAAAAATAAAAATCATCAAACATACCAACATTGTTTTAATACTTTTAAAAATGTATTTATGAAACTCAGAAATATGAGTAAATCAAACACCATCTCACGCCAAGAACCTTCAACATGAACATTTTAAGATTAGAGAGTGTGTGTTGTAACAACAATTATAATTGTTAAACAGTAAAAATATTATCAGCTTACAATTAGTCGAATGTTTTAGATTGGAAATTCATAGACCTTTATAGTATTAGTAATAACGGATACCCATGGGATAATAACGGATAATAACAGATTCACATGGGATCTTTAAACATCAGTGGAAGCTGAAAAGCCGAAAGACGAAAACATTTCAGATCACACTGAACTTCAGCTGGTCAGTCTGAGAGAGCTTGGCAGACCTGTGAAGAGGTTCTGGCTTAGTGCTGGGCGGTATACCGGTTCATACCGAATACCGGTGTTTATTTTTGTTATGATATTAATTTTTAAAATACCGCAATACTTGTCACTTAATGTGCACAATGTCACTTAAATAACGTTCGGAACGCGACACTGTTTGAAAGGGGTCCCTTTTCACTGTTGTCATCGATAAAATCCCAGAAAATATCGAGATATTATTTTTTGTCAATATCGCACACCCCTAATGTCACACCACATGACGCCCATTTTACGGACAAAATGTATTTAGACAGAACTTGCTTTAAAATCATGCACAGACATCAACACTTTCTGTGTCCATTAAAAATGCCTAATTCTGTTACTTAAACTGTAAATCTATCAATTATTTATACTTTGCTGAGATATATTGTCATATTAGTAAGGTCACACATAGTCCGGACAGTCACACCATATGACAATTTTGATGTTTAGATAAACATTTGAAGTAGAGGTATTTATACACCAGTAAAGCTATGGTATGCTGTAATAATATCTTGTCAGAGGAACAACATAAAGATATAAATTTTTAACAAATACCCATTTTTATTAGTATATGACATCATGGACAGGTAGAACTGCATGTCATGTCATCCACCCAAACTCAGTGCTGGGGAGTAACTAGTTACATGTAACAGTGTTACGTAACTTAATTACAAAATAAATGTAACTGTAATCGGTTACAGTTACTGCAAAAAAATGTGTAATTAAATTACAGTTACTTATGAAAATGTTAACGATTACAAAGGGGTTACATCTGAATACTACTTGTATTAATATTTACTATATCTTGTTATGAATTTAAATCTGTATTTAACCTCAGGACGATCTCAAAGTAAAAAGGTGCTTAAGTCTGATTTTGTGGTGACTGTGCTTTAAAATTAAAGTATTATAATCTTAGTTCAAGAGATGAAGGATTTTGGAAGTTGGTTTAATTGCTTCTATTGTCCTTAATTGTAAGTTGCTTTGGATAAAAGTGTCTGCTAAATTTAAATTGAGTCAGAACAGCCGGCATTGTAGTCTACTCTACCAGGATCAGGAAACAGTCCTCCATAAAATGCGCTGGACACATTGGAATATTTGGGTTGAACTGTTCGTGAACGGTGTTGTAAATACAACTTAATGACTGATTTCTAGTCGTGTCCTCTTTTGGAAGGCCAAACAAAGTAGTTTCACAACAAAACACAGCT
>NW_015542399.1:11086-16479 GCF_001515605.1 Sinocyclocheilus anshuiensis | reverse complement strand
GCGGGCTTGTGGCAACCACATGTGACGACCCCGGGCTGGACTCCGCTTCGTCCACAGTGAAAGCCGATCTGGCGATCCACAGCAGGAAGTTGATGTATTTCCTCAGCGACCAGCACGGATCAGCTCCAGGCATGACGAAGCAGATATCGTCCTCTTTTGGAAGGCCAAACAAAGTAGTTTCGCTTTCACAACGAAACACACAGCGCCTTCACAACATGGCGGCGGCGGCAACAACAATACTACAGCGAGAATAAAAGTTACGCCTTCTTTCTTTGCGTTCTTTGCGTTATTTGGGCGGCGTTATGCAAATCTTCCCACATCGTGACGTAGACATGTTGGGGGCGTGTTAGAACGAGCCGTTTTAGGTAGGCGTGGTTGACTCTTAACTTTTATAAAGAATATCTCTTTGGATTTGAGACTTTAGTCTTTGCAACTTTACAGATCTTCTTTATGCACCAAGAGCTGGTAACACTCCAAAGAGAAAGGACTAATTTAAATCGCATCATATGACCCCTTTAATTTAAAGACAGCAATACAATATATAAAAAAAAAGATACAAATTACTTTTTTTTTGGAAATTTAATGTAATTAATTACATGTAATTAAATGAATTTAAAATAAAACAGCATAGTCTTCACTGTAAGAATTAAACATGCTTTGTTTCTTATAAAAACGACAAAGGTCCCTCAGTCAAGAGCAGGGATGGGTACAGAGAACCGGAATTTTTTGGACCGGTACATAATTGGGTCAATATCGGAATACCGATAAGCTTCAGAACTGTTATCGATACTTGCGTTGTTTTATCTCCATATACTTCAATGTTAACGACGAATTAGAAGCTGTTGCTTGTCATTTTCCTTCACTGAATGATGTGTCCGACGTTTGCGCGACATGCGTGTGATATCCATGCGCATGTGTGGTGTGTGTTTGCTTGCAATCAGTCATCGCGGCAAGAGTGAAACATTTGAAAGTGTGGGCTCACGTTACAAAACTAGGCGACACCAGTGTCAGATGCAATATATGCAGTAGTGTAATGGTGAACAAAGGAGGCAACACTAGTAATATAATGGGCATTTACTAACAAAATACAACATTTACCTCAAGCAATGCGCTGTATATTATGTCTCGCGGCTGCAACTCCAACTGAAACTCGCAAAACGCATTCACATCAAATGTTGATCGGTAGTTACACTCACGAGACTTATTCGCAATCACAAAAGTACATTATTTCTGTGTGCTTTAAAGCCTTGCCGGTTAAACGTTTAATTTGCGTGCTGTTCCAACATGTGCTTATTCAGAGCGCGTACACCCGAAGCGTCTGTACACTATAAGGCCAGTCAAACAGCACCTGATTAATTAGTTATCTTAGTTATCGTCGGATTGCGCTAATACTGTCAAAAACACACAAGATTTACATATATACACAGTTAATTATGTCTAAAGTGAAAGTAAACATTTGAGAGAAAAACAGATGCTTGCAGCTCTTAAAGCGGCAGTACTAAACATGCTGCGGCTTGTCATTAAAGGGATAGTTCACCCAAAAATTAAAATTCTGTCATTATTTACTCAGTCATGTTGTACCAAACATGTATTAATTTTTATTTATTCTTGTGCTGAACACAAAAGAAGATATTTTGAAGAATGTGGGTAACCAAACAGTTGCTGGTCCCCACTGACTTTAATAGTAGGGGGGGGGGAAATATGAAAGTCACTGGGGACCAGCAACTGTTTAGTTTCCCACATTCTTCAAAATAACTTATGTTCAACAGAAGAAAGAAACTCATTCAGGGTTAAAACAACTTGAGAGTGAGTAAATGATGAAACAATTTTCATTTTTGGGTGAACTATTCCTTTAATGTTAATAAAATAAAACACAAAGAGAAAAATAACTCGCTGCTCTTGACTGAAAAACTTCAATACAGTTGCTAAAGTTCAGCAGTAATAAAATAACTTTTTCAAATTTTCAACAACTTTTCACTTCATATCTTTTTGCACCAAACAGTATCGATAACAGTATCGATAAGTACCGGGTATTGATAAGCAGTATCGGTATCGATAAAATGTAAACGATACCCATCCCTAGTCAAGAGCAGCGAGTGATTTTGTCTTTGTCTTTTGTTCTTTGATTAATATTAAGCGCAGAGACGGCAGAAGGAATATTACTTGTTGCCTCTTTAAGAGTTGCACGGATCCAATATACTGTTACACACGTATTTTCATTCTCAAATGTTTACGTTCATTTAAGGCATAACTGACGAAGTTTACACGAATAATCACTAAGCGCCGCATTTTGACATACGTTTGCGTGTATTTGACCATCTAGGCACGCATCTTAAGCTAAACGTTCACTTTACTTGTCCGTGTTCTGTTCGGTCTCTGAGCGCATACACAGAACAGCGCAAGTTCTCTTTCGTACTTTTAAAAACACGATGCCTTTGCCCATATTAGGGATTTCCTGGAGCGTCATGAGTACTGTTTCTTCTGTTATACATATGTGGATTTTCTGCGCAAGAGCGCCCTCTGATGGCCAGCATGAATGAAACACATTACATGTGTTTATAGCGTTCAATAATGGCCAATCCATTCTATTTTGGGTAAAAATAGGAAAAATAATACCTCACAAAATAAATTTTTAGTAAACATAATAATCGATGCTTTTTCCAGTGTACAAAAGTTTACAAGAGTTTTTTGTTAATTTGTTGCAAAAAACACTGTGTGCCAAGCCATCAGAACTGAACCGAACCGAAAACCGTGGTTAAAAACCGAGGTATAAATTGAACCATGAGCTGACTGTATTGTTGCATCCCTAGTGGCCAATGTGAATTAGAGAAAATAATATTTTCATAATGCAATTTTGTTGAAAAGTTAGATTTTTTTGTGATTTTTTTTTAAATGTATTTTGTATTTATTTACTTTTTTGACAGATCAAAAGGTAAAAAAAAAAAAAAACAGGTTTATTTTCATAACCTTTTTGATCATAATTTCTTAGGGTGCCAATATAATTCTGACCAACTCTCTCTCTCTCTCCAATACAGCTGCTTTATGTATAACATCATAATAATAATAATAATAATAATAATAATAATAATAGCAATGTTGCAAAACTGACAACAACAGCTGATTGCAAAAAGGTATGCAAGAATTCATTACAAAGAGATTTCTAGGCGTTCCTTTTCTTTCTTTTATTCGACACCTGATGTGTGCATTTTACTTTGCTTGCTTTAAAAAATTTTCTCCTTCAGTAAAATTTTTTTTTGATTGCAGTCTTTTTTTTCCACTATTATTTTCCTTAAGATTTACTTCTCAGTTTCATACAATTCTAAGCTTTTCTTGGTTCATTCCATGTTTTATAGGCAACCTCTGTCATGCTAATTCAGATTAGCATAGTTGGTTTTAAATTAATCTAGTTTATTTTAGTTAGGAGTTAGTGATATGTACTTAATCTGTTTCCGAAAGCCATTTTTAAACCATGATTAACTATTGTAGATTAAGCCTACTCCTGTCTTAATTTAATCCCTGTCTGGGAAACCGCCCCAGAATTTACCTCAGAAGAAGAACGCGATGCAATGCGATGCGATGTGATTCGATGCACAGCTTGAGCCAGTGGAAGATATCATTCAGATGAGTTAGATTATTTGCGTTAAGTTACGTTATTGTGATATAACTTGTACACATTTTACTAGTTACACTTTTCCCAAACTATAATTCCTGACTACATGTATAAAATCAAGTAATTTAATTGCATCTAAATGTCTCACAATTCCAGGATGTTTTTTAATAACTAAATTAATAACATTTTAATAAAACTGGCTGTTACAGCAGCAGGGGAGATAAACGTGCATGCATTATTTAAATTTGTGTTATTTAATGTTTGGTTTAGTTTTTGACCTAAAACCTAAACATAACTTTATACTGACGAAGCCGCATTCAAACATTTCAGTGGGCTTAAACAGATCGTCCTTTACATCAGATTTAGTTCCCAAACAACTGACAGTTGTGACCTAAATATGATTTTCAGTTACAATAATTAATCATAAAATTCGACATTAGTAACTTTTACTTTATGTGGCATCAGTCGTGCGTGCATTCCGGGATCCCCGGATCTGGTCACACTTGTGAATACAGTTCACTGGAGACTCGCTCTGAACGGATCATTTGAATCAGTGATTTGTTGATTCGAGAACAGCTGCAATCGGATCAGTCCAACTCATGAATGAATTGTTTGGAGCGATTTGCGAACCGATTTAATGGGTTCATTGAAAAGAATCAGTTTGTTCATAAATAGGACACTGCTTTTGCGTCTCGGAGCATGTGATGATTTCTTCATTTCAAAATAAGGAGTAACGATATGTTTTATGAAATGTAGTGAAGTAAAAAGTACGATCTTATGCTTTGGAATGTAGTGAAGTAAAAGTAAAAGTTACTCAAAATAAAACTACTCCAGTAAAGTACAGATACTTGAAAACTGTATTTAAGTACAGTAATAAAGGAAAAATACTTTGTTACCTTCCACCACTGAAAACCACAAGATATTAAAGTAGCATGAGTGTTTACACTGTACCACTAGGAATGTTATATTCCAACCCTCTACATTGCGAGTAAATCACTCGCATATGCGACAAAATCTTACTCTGGGCGACTAAATAATGTCTATCGTTAGCCATTGCCTCAGATTTTCAAATAGTTGTATCTCAGCCAAATATTGTCCTATCCTAACAAACCATACATCAATGGAAACAACCCTCAACAACCCCAAACAAAAATGGCTAATAAATTCTCAGATTTTACTCGCCAGTGTGTGAGTTGGAGGCTAATTATAAGTTTAGCACAGATATATTTTCACTCGCTGAACACTCTGACTGAACGCTTGAGAGTTTCATTCTCCATCAAGCGATCTGTACTATTTCAATTCATCTCAATGGATGCGGAGCGCACCTGTATTTGACGCACCATAAACTCTATCGTGAAGGCTCACGACTCGCCGTCACTTTGCTGATAGCGATTTGCTTCAAACACATGAAAAGAGAGAGCGCGAGAGTCTTACATTCCACACTGAATCGACGCGCTACATTTTAAGAACAAGCAAAAGATATGCCGGGTTCTCCGGTAGTGGGTGGAACTAATGCGCAAACGGTCATTGGCTGGCGCTCATCTATTACCGTCCCTGTTTTGATTTCAGCAAATCAGTTCGAGCGAACACTGACAACGTGATTAATATTCATACATGGTTACCAATTTTTTGTTCTAAACACTAGTTCTATCATTAAATGGTGCTTTATTATCACATCATCATAATATAATGCTTGATTGACTGATGTTAATAGTGTACATTCAGATATTTAAGAAGCTGTGCCAAGATAAGCTGATTTGGTGAAATCATATAGTAGTATACT
>NW_015542399.1:6982-10820 GCF_001515605.1 Sinocyclocheilus anshuiensis | reverse complement strand
CTTATTTATCTAACACACATACTCAGTCTACATTCCAATTTGCACATAATATACCTGTACATACAACTGTCTATTGTTATATACCTGTAAATACAATTGTCGATGTATATATTTTTTTTTATTTACTTGTTCTATTTTTTTATTTTTATTATCTGTGTTTTTTGTTCTGTCACTGTCATTCTGTTACACTGTGGAAGCTTCTGTCACGAAAACAAATTCCTCGTATGTGTAAACATACCTGGCAATAAAGCTCATTCTGATTCTGATTAAACTAAACTCATGTAAGCCTGGCCAGTTTAAATATTAAAGAGCCAGAAGATGCGAACTCGTGCGCGCAGTGAGAAGATCTGTGTGTGCGCTCATCCGAAGTGCGTGAACCTGCGTCTCAGAATGCGCGCAAATATTAAGCTCTCTTTGAAGTATTGTGCTTGAATGGACAAATTCACTCAAAAATTATGTCAAAATGCCCGTCTTGGTGAGTATCCTAGCAGACATAGTCGGCTGAACATACAGTAGCAGTGTACCGGATCAGTGCGTTCCCTTAAAGTGACAGCATTTTCTTAATGTTAATCAAACAGCAACAACAAAGAAATCACTCACTGCTCTTGATTGAATAACTTTTGTAACTTTAATAAGGATTAATCTTTCATTTATACGGTCAAATATGCAATGTTATTTTACATTTGATTACTTTATTCAATTTCTGTACCTAAATACTAATGTTAGACCTACCTAAAAAACCTGAAAAGCACTTTTTTTATTTGTATCTTTGCTCTATTGTATTTATTTGTGCTGTTGCTTGTAGTTAGATTATTTGTTCTTATTTTCTTTATTTTTATTTGACAATATAGTTTTTTCCCTAAACATAGCACAAACCGAACCGTGAGTAAGTTGAACCGTTGCACCCCTAATACACACACACACATATACATATATAAATAAACATTCTTACATGCTTACATATATTTCACTTACTGCCCAATTTTGTCCAACAAAACAATACATATTAAAGGCTATGAAAACAAATAAAGTGAATGTAACCATGTAAGCCTTTATATTATGTGCAAAAAAGGGTTAAAATCACATTTCATTCTAACATTGCAATCTAAAAAAATAAGGCTTTTAAACGGAAGTTAAATTCACTAAACTAAAAATGAAAATAAATGAGAACAAAAGCAATTTGTGTTATTACAGTCACTTTACAGTCAGTGCTATCATAAAAATAGATTTACTTATAGGTTTAAAATTCTACATGCCACATTTATTGTCCAACTACAAATATTTCAGCTAAATATATATTTTAGTCAGAATTATTGCGCTCCTATTTA
The DNA here is from genome assembly GCF_001515605.1 of Sinocyclocheilus anshuiensis. NCBI lineage: Eukaryota > Metazoa > Chordata > Actinopteri > Cypriniformes > Cyprinidae > Sinocyclocheilus > Sinocyclocheilus anshuiensis. The sequence goes on along the minus strand of NW_015542399.1, from coordinate 9,492 downwards.
ATTGAGGTCTGTCTGTTTGGCGCTCGTTCACTAAAGTTTAGCAGAGAATCCCAAAGCAGAAGGCTCATGCACTTCTGACAGAAAAATTTAAATATTTCCATGGCTTTCTAACATTTACAGATGGAGAATATACCTGTGAAATGTAAGTTATGCATTCAGGAAGACAGCACATCTCAAACACATTAAACAGCGCGAGTAGCCTAGCGTCTCTGTCAGCGGCACACACAGCCTTTCTGTCAGAGCATATGACGGGCTGAGCCGCTTAAACTAATATGCGAAACGAAACTATAGACTGTCTTACCAGTTTTTAAAGGTCTTAATATGAAGCTTGTCACATGTTTAGAACAAATTGGATTATGCACTTTCTCCGCAGCAGCTCAGTCTGTGTCCTCCGCTATATTTTCAGATGTGCTCGTATCAAACTACTGTATATCGATATAAACGGTATTGCCTCATATCGAATCGCTTATAAAATATCGATATATCGTACAAACTCGATATACCGCCCAGCCCTACTCTGACGTCAATCGAACCCAGGTGCGCACCAAAAGTGCTAGTGTGAAAGCACCCTAAGAATGTTTGGCACAAAGGTGTGTTACTGTTCAAGTCTCAGTGTTTAGATTAGTATGTTCAATCCTTGACCTTCACTGTGTATATTTTGATTTAATACCATGTTGTAAATGAAATACAAATACTCAAAACCCCCATTATTTTACTCTCCTCACATTCTTTGTTACCTGCCTCACAGTCACATTACTGACTGATGGCTCATTAGGGGAGGGCCCTTTGTCTCTCAGGTGTAAATCACTAAACATTCATGGCCATTGTCACTCCCTCGCATACGGACTTTCTAACACAAAACATTACAAAAGTTAAATCAATATATTGTTTTTTTTGTGAACAAGTGATCAGGGTGCTTTTCACATTATTTTTGTAGAAAAAAATAGGGCTGTGCAATTAATCGAAATACAGTTTCGATTTTGGCCTCCAACGATTATGAAAATACAATAATTGAGATCAAACGATTATTGCGCCCCGTTCTGTCCCCTTTCCAGCAGTGCGCGTTCACTCCTCCATAAAAGACCAATTTCACGTGCAAATCGATAAAATCATGAAACGCGACTTTTGCAAAAAGGGACGTGCTTGATTTATTGAAGTGTATTGATTATTTATTCATGTTTTTAAACACGCGAAAGAGAACTTGCGCTGTTCCCAAGTGGCAACCTCCCGCTCTCCCTCGTGAAGCCAACACGGAAGTGACTTAAACTGTAATTCGTCAACTGGCCGCTAGAGGCTGGCTGCAAAAGGGAGTCAATCCCATAGACTCCCCATGTTAAAATGCCCAACTTTACAGCAAAAAAAAACGTTTACAGCCTGGTTCAAAAAATTATTTTGGTCTATATAGCTAATTTTGCCCTTCATGACAACAGTGAGGGGGGTGAATTTTTTTTATAACTCATCCGTTTAAATTATATTAAGTCTTAAAGTTCTGCATAATTAAGGGCGTGGCCACTTGAGTGACAGGTGGATTGCCGCTGCTGTCACCACCGTCGAGCTAGGTGGCTAGCTTCAGCAACCAGCTCTCGCCTCTTTGCCCATTTTCGATTATCCGGGAGAGACGCACGGTGACACACTGCCAAGATGGCGACGGCCGCCTCCGCCCACTTTGAGCTTCAAAAACGCTCTTCAGAAACCTACGGGTGACGTCACGGACACTACGTTCATGTTTTTATACAGTCTATGGCTGTTCCTCAGGAGGATTTATGTGCCTGCGCTAAGAGATGGAACAGACATGTAAAGTCATCTTTTAGTTTAAGGTGCGCGCCTTAACGGTCAAATACATGCAAAAATGTGTCAAAATGTAGCGCTTAGCAAACAAAACAATCGAGTAAGGAGCCATTGGCTCCGATAAGAAAAACATTTTAGGTGCCAAATAATTTACACCCAATGTATTTGATCAAAGTGTATCACAATGTTTAGTGTATCTTTAGGTAGTTGATGATATCCAGCCCTAAAATATATAAACTGTATTGTGTAAAAGTGTATTGAATTTTACATTTTAAAATGGTAATGCAAAACTAAATGATGTTTTCTTGTTGCCAGAAACCTTGACTAGCAAGAAATAGCATTAAAGTTAACCTGAAAGTAAATAAATAAATAAAAATATATCAGGGCTCCAAACAAAAAAATCGAGTAAGAAAAAGTTTTAGGCACCAATTTTTTTTTAGGTGCCACAGAATAAACGTTTTATTTATTTTATTATTATTTTTTAACATTTCAATCATACTTTCATGTGTTTATGTCTCATCTTTTCTTGAATTTATCAGCATTTGAATCGATCTTGTAGATGACCTGGGAACTAGGGCTGCACGATAAATCGAAATGGAATCGAAATCTCGATTCGACAGAAGCTGCGATTGTCATGCGTATATTTTTCAGTGAAGCACGGTTCTGTGATCAGCAGTAAATCTCCATCCAAAGGCCAGAGGGCGCTCTTGCGCTGAAACTCC
>NW_015542399.1:6616-6800 GCF_001515605.1 Sinocyclocheilus anshuiensis | reverse complement strand
ATTCTGTGTAAGAAGCCACATCATCTCACAGAAGGATTTATTTCAAACACTCGACTGATGTTATGAAGTGAGTATGGAGTAAAAATATGTCATTACATGTGATATTTTCAGATGCTTTCAGAAGGAGCAGCATTTACTACACAGAGCCGTAGTTCACCGAGAAGCTATGCAAACAGCTGTCATT
>NW_015542399.1:5958-6433 GCF_001515605.1 Sinocyclocheilus anshuiensis | reverse complement strand
AAAAATATGTTATTAAATGTGGTATTTTCACATGCTTTCAGATGGAGCAGCATTTACTTCACAGAGCCGTAGTTCACCGAGAAGCTATGCAAACAGCTGTCATTATCACAAACGATTTCATAAACGCGCAATAAAATCGTCTGCGATTTTTTTGCGTAACTTGTCAGTGAACTACGGCTCTCTGTAGTAAATGCTGCTCCATCTGAACGCACGTGATGATGATTTACTGCTGATTACAGAACCGGCTTTACTAATAAAAAAAAAGCATTACAATCGCGTTCGATTAATCGTGCAGCCCTACTGGGAACTAAGGTTCACTTAAAGGGGTCCTATTATGCTCTTTTACAAAGTCTTGATTTTGTTTTGGGGGTGTACTAGAACAGGCTCTCATACTAGGTTGTATTTTTCACATATTTTACATTATTACAACACCTCTCTCCCCAGTCTGGCATGAACGGCTCGAATAGTTCCTGTA
>NW_015542399.1:2628-5914 GCF_001515605.1 Sinocyclocheilus anshuiensis | reverse complement strand
GTGTGTGCTGTGATTGGTTAGCTGGGCCAGTGTGTGCTGTGATTGGTTAGCTGGGCTAATGTGTGTTGTGATTGGCAGCACTCGGCGCCTGGTCGGGAAATGTCACGGCCCTTACCATAGCCGCCTGTGAGCTTCAGTGTAAATATTGCTTTAAAATCAAATCAATTTGAGTGCGATTTAAACCCGGAAGATTGTAACCACTCTAAGTTCATCTGCCTTGGGAAAGCTAGCGTGTCCTGACCCCACATTTCACTTAAACCATCAAAATATGAAGGGAAAAAAAAAACACTGACCAGTGTTGCCAACTGCTTTTAATTGAAAGAAGCTAAAACTGGTCACTTAATGTTGCTAGATGACCTCATAAAGGTGAGTTCACTGATTTTGTACTCTGATCCTAAGTTGTACTGTAGGATCTCTTATAAAATAGCTTACCTTTGGATGTTAATTCATGTTCATTATATACTATTGTAGTAAAAAGAAAGATATAATGGGTTCGCTTGCCGCTTGAACTGAGGTGCTAAAGCGATTGCGCCTGCCGCATTAAGAGCACCAAACCCGTATTTATTGTTTGAATTTCATTATGAATTTGGCATAATTTTAAAGCTGATACTTTGTTTATTAAAAAGTAAAGCTTTTTGCTATTCATGGACGGCAAGTGTGCTTCAAATAATATGAAGTTCACGCATTAACAGAACACAGCATTACAAATGCGACCGTTTTAGTCGCAGTCTGGAGCCCTGGCTTAGTGATTATCCATGTAAACCCTCGTCCGTTATGTAATAAATGAACTTTTACATTAGATTATTCAATTTCTGTAGTAGGCTGTTAACTGAATACTTTAGACTTGCATAAAAAAAAACCTTGAAGTACATTTTCATTTGTATCTTTTTATTCTATTGTAAGCCTATTTGTCCTTTGCTTTTTTTTTTATGGTGGCTCTTTTTATTAATAATATTTAGTATGATTTCTTTAATAATGTTTCTCTCCCCAGGGGCCAGTGAGGACTTGTGTGGAACGGGGGAGGCTAGCTGCTTTCATTTGGTGGTGTTTCACTGTGTGCTGTGTGTGTGCTTTGATACAACTTCCCTAGGGTGGGTGTGCGTGGTGTGAACTGAGGTGGGTTTTGGACGACCTCCTGAGTTGCAGCCGGCCTGCCTTGTTCTCATTACTCCTGGCCCGGGGAACTATTTCTACCATTGTGGGTGTGTTTCGTGAGAGAATTTTACTTGATGCCGGTGATTTTATAATAAAGTGTATTTCTTGTATTGATACTCACGTCTCCCTTATTTTCTCGCCTTCAATTGGTGAAACTTACCTGTGTGCCCTTTTATTGGGAGTTATTTCCCTGGCCTCCCACCAGGGTGGCGTAGTCGGATAAATCTAATTATATTAATATTTCCTTCCACTTGATTATGCCACACACGCATAAACATGGTTAAATCAAAAAGAGTTAAAGCTTTGTAAGCCTAATGAACCACAAACAATCATTAAAGGTGAATGAAGAATAAAGACCAACCTCCTTGTTCCTCCTGTTTTATTCTCCAGGATTCTGGTTCCTCGTGTTTTATTATAAGTGGTTCTGGATCCTCGTGTTTTATTCTCCAGGGTTCTGGATCCTCGTGTTTTATTCTCCAGGTTTCTGGTTCCTCGTGTTTTATTCTCCAGGATTCTGGTTCCTCGTGTTTTATTCTCCAGGTTTCTGGTTCCTCGTGTTTTATTCTCCAGGATTCTGGTTCCTCGTGTTTTATTCTCCAGGATTCTGGTTCCTCGTGTTTTATTCTCCAGGTTTCTGGTTCACTCGTGTCCTCGACTCTCTCCTCTTTAACAAACACCATCTTCACAGCAGCAGACCTCAGTTCAGATGATACTCCTCCAGATATTCCTGCTTGCTTCAAAACTTAGTCACGACTATGAGGATGAGAATATTACAGGTATTTATTGACCAGATTCAAAAACTGTATTTTTCTACTTTCAGAAACTACATTTCTAACAGTTTGTATTAAGCCAACATCACAACAAAACAGAGAGCACGGTGAAACTAATCTTCTTCCTCTGAGGTTTAATGGTGTTTGGCAAACAAACTTGTCTTTTAGCGCCACCCGCTGGACTGGAGTGTGAAGCGGCGAGAGGAGCGAAGATAATACGGTGTGTGCACAAGGTGCACTGATTTGTTTTCCTATAAAAAAAGCCGCTCTGCACAAAAAATGAAAAGGAATTAAAATTATAGACTTGCATGGTATTTGATCAGCATCAACAGTCTTCGTGAGTGAGGATTAGAGGGAAAACGCGTGAATTATTAGTCAAATATTTCATTGAATATCACACAGCTTTGCAGCATACAAATATGGAGATTAAGATCAATGAAAACACGTGACAATGATAAGATGTTGTCTAATTAAAAAAAAAATAATAATAAAATAAAATAAACTTAATCCAAAATATTGAGCAGATTTAGCATAAAAAACAACTTCATTATGGGTTATTAATATCTGGGATTTAAGACATAACCAACTATTTTGATAAAGGATATTTGTCCTTTCAAATTCAAAAATCACACCCACATAGCAATTGTTTTCTGGCCCAGCTCCGAATTGTAATTGGAAAATACTTGGAATTATTATTAATTATAAGGTTCTATCTGCATTCTGATCATTTGAGATATTGAGCTTCAAAGTTTTTGCATTCCATAGACTTCTGTAGATAGAACCCTTTTTGTTTTCTAAAAAAAAAGGCTCAAAATGTTCACAGCTTACAAAAGAAACACATAATGTAAATAAGTTGTCACAGAATAAGAATACGTAAATAACTCAATTTTGACAAACTCAGATAGAACCTTATAATTCCAAGGTGACACTATATATACATATAGGGTGTAACGGTACGTGTAATAATAATAATAATATAAAGTAATTGAATTTTGCACATACCTGGCTTCAACCACTTTTTGGAGTGCCCCTCAGATGGAGCTGAGTGCTGACACACTGGGAAGATGGAGTTGTTGTGGGTATTGATATTCTGCACATGATTGACAACTGATATCCATTTAGCGACCGCTTCTTCACCAGAAGATGATGAGGTGGAACACCAGTACAGATGGTTGATGGCACTCTGCTGCCACTTCTTCACTTTCCCACAGTCCCGTTCCTTGGAAAGAGCCTTCAACTTCTTAGAAACACCTGAATCGCACATAATTAAAACAACAATTACGATATTATGGCAAACGATATATATCGCACAACCCTGTAGGATATCAGACCGAATCAGACAATCTAAGATTTGGTCAAAA
>NW_015542399.1:0-2449 GCF_001515605.1 Sinocyclocheilus anshuiensis | reverse complement strand
GGTCTTAATCATTTATTGTGTATGTATTTTGAATAACTATTGAATAGCTTAAGGGTTCATATTCATGTTTAGTATGCGTGTGTTTGAAACTTCTTGTTTGAAATGTTTCTTCCAATCAATTCTTTGTCAAAGGTATCATATTGTTGTTATAGAAATCATGTCCAAAAGTAAACTCTGCAAGAGCGTTAAAACTCGGACCATGTGCCTGACAAGATAACATTTTGATTTATGAATTGGGAGGAGAAATATACAACACCCCAGCAAAGACGATATCTAATTGGTCAAAACACCATTTGGGAGGTGTCCAAAAGCCCAGTTTAAATACTCAGGACACCATCAAATCACTCTCTTCCCTTCTTTGCTCGCTCTTCTCTTCTCTGCTCTTCTCTTCTTTTTTGGTCATGGCTCCTAGCTGTGCTTTTCAGTCATCGCTTTTTGCGCTCTTTGAGCGTGCTCTGGCTTACACGCCAGCTCCTCCAAAGCCATGAGGAGAAACGCCACCTAGTCTCATCAAACTTTACTTCTATTTCTTTACTTTAGTTTATTTTATTTTCCGTTGAGAGTTTCGTGTTACGAGTTAAGTTTTGCCTAACGCTGTGTCTCAAGTGCCGTCTAAAACTTCAACTTCAACCACAACACTTCGCGTCGTCAGCCAACGCCCAACCACTGGCTTCCCAAGACTGAACTTCCAGCCAATCAGCGACCGCGGGAAACCCCCCTGTTCTGCAAGGACCACAACAAAGGGAACCCCCGTACAGGCAACGCAACGCAAGTACCTCCAGATCCTAGCTGAACTGGTGCATTTAATATAAAGTTTAACCTCATTGAGGAACTCAATGCGAGGGTTAATTAAGTGATTGATGGTTGTTCAGGTCTATGCAATTGCACATATTGCTGTAAACTTGGGATTTCACATTTTCATTCTCTTAAACTAATTATTTCCTCACTTTCTGTCTTTCTGCGAAATCTTAAATGATTCCCTTTGAGCTAAATTGACCTGTTTCCCTTACAACCCTATAACAAAGGCTATATCACAAATAAAGGCCGTTAGTATTGCTTTTGGTATTGACATTTTCAAGTTACTTGTCCGATTGGGCAAGTAAATTTCTCTTTCACTTGCACGTCCAAAACATTCACTTGTCCCGGACAAGTGTTAATGTCGAGCCCTGTGAACTAACCCTTTAATTTAAAAAAAAAAAGTGAAATGACTTAAAACAGTTCAGTCTGTTTCTAGATACCTTTTGCAACATGTCACACATCATAGAAATGCCTGACTTCTGGCTTCTGCTCTCTTAAATACTTCTGTACTTGTGGGTGCCTGTCAGTGATTATAGCATTCACTGTCACTCCAGATGCCTCCAGAAAAGATAGACTCCTTATCAGGCCCTCTTTCTCCATTTTGACACTGCTGCCAACTTCATTGCTCTGTGTTAAAAAGGCCATATTACACTTTTTTGTTTAACCTTTGATTTTTGTCTGAATTTTTTTTTACTCTATAACCTCACCTGCACTAGCAGGATATCCACGATTTTTCCACTGTGGAGGTCCATTACAGAGTAAGAACCATATTTAGCGCAGTGCCCTGGGCTGTCGGCTCTCATATCACCTCCCAATGTGACACTCTCACTCTGCCTAAGGGTCTAGATGAGTTCTTCTTGTGATCGCTTCCATGTAGTGAAAACACACGGATCCATGTATGCTCTGACATGGTCAAACTATGTTTTCTCAGCTATGGTGTGAACTTTCAGTGCTGACCAAACCTAATAAAACAGAGCATAGCATTGATGACTACAGTACATAGTATTTGAGAGGACACTAAACACATCACATCATGTATGTTTTTTATTGTAGATTTCTTTTTACCTTGTTGAACTGTATGAACGGTGAGCCGGTGAAGTTCACAGCAGCAGACAGATACAGGTTGCCTGCTGGGGTGCTACCAATGATAGGCTGACTGCTCCACTTACGGCTGTACTCACAGAAGGAACATTTTTGAAAGATTGAAAGAAAGGTTCCCCGAACATACTTCTGCATCTCACAAGTCCGACCACAGGTAGGGCAGTCATGAAACAGGCTTAGTTTTGATAGGGGTTGAAGTGAGCCCTCCAAAGCCTGCTGGCATGACACTGTTGATTCCAACCACTTTGGTGGACGGCTTGACTTGGGTAGCTGCATGTGAGGCATTGTATACAGTTACTACAAACTGATAAGACAAAAATGACTAATACTGATCATAATTATGAAGCACAGTGTGACACCCTGACTTCGTCTGTTTTAATGTCAACTCTGACAGCTGAGTGGCCACTGTCATCTTTGCCTTTTTCATTGGATCACACTGACAGCCCACATCTCTGGTTTTCGACCCAAAACCAGCAGTGCTCTTAGGGGGAAGAAAAAACAAATGATCTTGTAGAATTCCACAGAGAAATGTGTGTGTGTGTGTATATAT
>NW_015542398.1:760279-767945 GCF_001515605.1 Sinocyclocheilus anshuiensis | reverse complement strand
TCTGAACTAAATCGACACTGAACTGACTTGAGCTAAATAATGCCATTATTTTCTTTTAGAGGCGCATTACAGCAGAATCTGAACTGTCTCCATAGTTGAGTATCCATAATTGATTCTTGATATTTTCCTGTTAATCACTGTAAAGATGCTTTCACACAGTTTGTATTATATAAAGAACTACAGATTTGAAAGTGAAAGTGACATGACGTGAAGCCAAGTATTGTGTCCCATACTCGGAATTTGTGCTCTGCATTTAACCCATCCAAGTGCACACAGACAGCAGTAAGTAGTGAATACACACACACCGACACCCAGAGCAGAGGGCAGCCATGTGATGTGGCGCCCGGGGAGCAGTTGGGGGTTTGATGCCTTGCTCAAGGGTCTCACCTCAGTCGTGGTATTGAGGGTGGAAGAGAGCGCTGGTGGTCATTCACTCCACCCACCTACAATCCCTGCCGAACCTGTGGGTTACAAGTCCGACTCTCCAACAATTAGGCCACGACTGCCCCCTTGGTGGACATATTGTGTTATGTGTGTGTGTGTGTGTGTATATATATATATACTGTATATATCTGTGTGTGTGTGTGCACTTATATATATATACTGACCTCAGAGTCTCACGCATACAGAGTGCTGGCTGAAGAATCTTGAGTTTCTCAGCTATTAAATCACAGTACATGAGGTTCAGGTCTCTGATGTGTGGACAGCACTGAAGACAGTACAGCAGCACCCAACAGTCTGTGCTCCTCAGGGAAATGTTAGACAGATCCATAAAGTTTGGTGTAATCAGAGCTTTACTGACAAATCTCTCATCTTGGAGCTCATACAGACAGTGGAAAGCAAATAGCAGTTTATATCCAAGATGTGTTGCTCTAATAACACTTCTATGCAGTTCTTGCTTCAGATTATGGTGTGAGGAACAGTCCACTTGATCTTTTCAAAGAGTGAGCTGCTCACCTCCTCATTTGAGAGACCACAGAGAAACAGCATAATGGAATGGATAAGATTTGATCTTTCGGATGATGGCGTGGAGATTTTATCTCTCCAACCCACCTTGCAAAGCAGCTCCCTTAGTTTCAACCAGGACTCTTCCTCATCCATTAAAACATAAGAAAGAGCAGTGAAGAACCCCTGAAAGCTGAAATGCATAAACCTAAACACTGGCACCTGTCTGTAATTTATTTTCAAACTATCTTTATACAAGAACACGCTAGTAGCTGGATCTAAGCCAGTCTTGGCTACACTCTTTTCATCAAAAAAGACCTGCTGCTTCTTCGTCCCTTCCTCTGCCAGCAGACCCAGACTCAATCAACACTGACTTCCTCCAGCTAGAGGAGAAAACATTGATTACTGTAAGTATTTTCAAAGATATCAATTTTAGTAATATATTTTAATATTAATATTTTATGCATACTTACACAGTCAGGGTCCAACCTGTCTGCGTCAGTGATTCCACCAGAGACTGTTTCATGTTAAATGGGATAAATGAAACTGCGGAATTTGTCCTGGCATGGAAAAAACATTTAGCTACATGTTTCTGAAAACAATTTTAAAATAATTTTTATATTCACAAGCATATACAAATCCATATAATACATGCTTAAAAGAGCAGATCTTTATTCTTACCGGAGTTCGTTCAGACTGGGAAAGGCCTGGACAAGCGAGAGGATTGTGAAAATCCATCCGACAGTCAATTCGTCTATCTGCAAATGGACTTTCTTTAAACCAGACACAGAGTGCAGGACATCCAGAAGGAAAAACCCATCCGCTGATGAAACTTGAGAGCTGTGTAAATATTATAACATACAGTATATAGTGTTCATATAATAATATATAGTATAATGACATATACTGTAGTTTAACATGTATAATTTATACCATGGTCTGTCTGAATATCCTTTTCATAAAGTAGCTTATATTTCTCAGCATCAAGATGGCTTTTCAAAGTAATTAAACTCACGGCTTTATTATTAGTAGAGAGGAAGCTAAAAAGATGCAGGTAATTCACACTTGCACAATTCACACTCTCTTCTTCACAGACCTGGGTAATCTCTGGAGTTTCTGCAGGAAGATTCTCCAGTTGACAGTGGAAACCTCTGGGCGTGAACAGGTGAGAGTTAATTCTGAGATTAACGATGATGGTCTTATTTTAGAGCTGGAAACTGAAAACCGAAAACAGAGCCTAAAAAAGTAAAGTTTAGAGACTTTACTTTTATATTAGTAGCAAAAAAAATAAGCAGTCATTTTTTTTATGATTATTGTTTCTTACATGACGTCTTCATCTTTAACTGATGCAATAATCTCTTGGCAGAAGCTTTTGATCCTTTTTTTGTGAGAAGCTTTTGAAGATTTTTGATCCTGTATTCTGCCAATTACAATAAATGTACTATTTTACTGTACAAGTAATGGACTCTTTGCATGGTAACTTCTTCATTTTGTCTCTATCAAGTCAGTAAAATCTGGTGCAGTGAAAAAACGTTTTTTTTGTTATATTATATGAAAACAAGACTTTCTAGAAAAGGCTATAAACAACGCTATCTATTTCTATCTATTCATTCAGCTACAGCTGAGAGAAGCTAACAAGACTCTAACTAAAACGTTTCCTTATATGTATAATATTTGTATAATATTATGTAATTACATTTGACAAATGAGAGTTAACGTTACTGTGGCTACATGTCAAATGTGGGGGGTGAATTGTCATAGTATTAATTCAATTCAAGTTTATTTGTATAGCGCTTTTCACAATACAAATCGTTGCAAAGCAACTTTACAGCAATTTATTACTGAAGTTGGATTCGTTGACAGAGTAATCCTATATTTAACCATATATATGATCTTTGCAGACGATATAATCATATGAGCAAATTATAAATGGAAATAGCTTTTGTCCCCAAAATATATAACCATCATGTGTAATTTCTTAGTTTCTGATAAATATCAGGCAACGAGAGATCAATGTGGAGTTGAAGACCTGATGATCCAGTTAATTGACAATGGCACTGAAAGGTTAAAGAATTCGATTTCAAAGAGAAGACAAATACTTTGCTTGATCTAAAAATATCGCCAGGAGCACAGGCACTGGTTGATATTTTAGCACAAACGTGTAGGCTGTGCTCCATGCATAGAGTCCATAGCAGTAATAGATATTACTAAGTTTAGAATTAAATATCCATTACATCAGTTCTTTCACAATCTGCACTAAGAAAGATTTTCCACTACCAGAATTTCCTTGGAGAATGTTGGATACATTACTTGGATAATACAGATGTATGTCTGACTTATTAAACAACTCCTCCACACTGATATTCCGAAAACTGCCTTTTTTATTTTTCTGAATAATCACAGGTTCAGTGTAGAGGGCAGCCAGTGAGACTCTTTCACCAGAGAGGAAACTCCTCTCATTCCTATGTTCATATTTCCGTTTGATTGACTCCTTGTACTGACATACCATCTCCTGCCATGCTAGAGGAAAACATAAAACATTCTTTAGCCTCACAATACAAAATGTTAAATTCAATTGAGAAAAACCACATAATACAGTTACCCTGAGATGAAATGTCGTGTTTAAACGCACTGAACAGACAACAGAACAGACAATACTTTTAAACCAAGCTGAAGTTGCAGAATCTTATTGCACTGAATTACTCATTAAGCTGAATTATAACTTGAACTGCTTGGTCAAGTTATATTGGTGAGTTCCTTCATGCAGACAAACGAAGCAGCAAATTACAATGTTCATCAGCAATCAACGTAGTGCTCTCACATTAAAAGATCAAAATATTAGCCTACCTTCGGTTACGGGGAGTCTTTCAAAGCTCTTAGACTGTGCGAAAACTCGCCTCTTAATAAAGAGAGAAAAAATGAGTGTTTGAGCAGTTTATGGACATGAAGTAAACAGACGCACACAACATTAGGTGAAAATAAAGAGCGTTCATGTCCTTCTTAGTGCACCATGGTCTTATTATAACAAACATACACTATAGAAAATTTCTTGTCACTTACTACACGTATAGGTAATTGAGGTTCCATCGTTGTGTCTGGCCCTAATTGAAAAGAACTGGTTAGAGCTCATGTCAGCTGGATTCAGGACACAATTCAATTTGATCTGATGTTGATTTAGTAGAAACAGTTTAGTGCCCAACACTTCATTTACCCTTTATTATTATTATTCTGGTAGAGACCTCATAATCTATAGTAATTTTAGGACACTGAGTTTCTTCATGCAGACACAAAAACAGCAACAATCTATACTGTTCATCAGCAGTCAACGTAGAGATCTCATATTTTACAGAAAGAATATGAGCCTACCTTGGAGATACGCTACATCATGCTTCCTAGACATTGCCAATTTGAACCTCTTAATAAAGGGAGAATGAAGAGTGTTAAGCAGTTCATGAGCAAAGTAAACAGACTCACACAACATTCAATAAAGAGCGTTGAAGTCTCATTGTAACAAACACACATTGTAGAAAATTTACTTAGATCACTTACATGAAAAGATGACTCAGATTTTATCGTTGTGTCTGGCTCTGCATGAAAGGAACTGGTTAGAGCTCATGTCAGTTGGAATAATTATACATAAAATTTGATATGATGTTGATTTAGTAGAGACCATTTAGTGTCCAATGCTTATTATTCTAGTAGAGACCTCATAATCTGTATTATGAGGTCTCTATTTAAAGGCCACTGTAGGCAATACTTAAATAACTTCCGATGGTTAAACCTGAACCATTCATACAGTACCACTCAAAATAGGTCCTATTTACTTTAATTGCCCTTTTGCAAGTCCACCTGTCTTATTGGGGAAGATTAATAGGCGCGTACATTTGCCATTCTTATCCAAAGAAAAATAACTATGACTGTATTGAGATAAAGATGGGCTCGAGATTTCTCCCTTGCCCCTCCGGAGGTCTGTGCACGGGGCGGTTGCTACCTCAGAATTATCCCAGTATAAATTACAAATGTAGGCAGTTGTTACTGTACTGCTTATCAGCAGCCGCACTTCTGAATAGGATGTCTAGGATTGCTGTGTTATTTTTTAATAAATTATTTCTCCTCATTTATTTTGCCCTTTGTCGAGTATCTATTTCATTGTGGCACACAGATTCTCTGACTGACATTGACTGTCCCCTCCACTTTCATCAGGAACACAGACCTTTCTAAAAATTAAATCAATATTAAGAAGATCCTGATAATGGAAATAAATGCAGAGTTAGGTAAGAATGTAATCTTCATTTACTAGATTGAAACATTTGTAAGACAAACTTTGTTGGCTTGACAAAATCTTATCTTAAAATGTAAAATGGTTTGAAGGTCAAGATAGATCAATAAATAGATCGATCGATAGATAGATAGATAGATAGATTACAGTGCAGTACAGTCACTGCGGTAATATCGAAGACTTAAACACCTCAGTGCTTTGAAATTATGGCATTTCATTCTAAAGTTATCAAATTCAAGCGTTTGTTGCTCATAAACTTGATGCACTAAAACGTGTTTTATATAGGCCTATCATTCAAGTGGTCTACATAATAGGCATATTAATAAAATAACTTCTTCCATGCAGGCCAACTAATGAGAGACCTACTCTTACAAGCTCATGAAACATCATGAAACATTTATAGGTGTTGTGGATATTGATATTTTGTTAATCTTGCCACCCTATAAACAATTTTGTAGATCCCTGTCCCCATGAGTTGGACGTGGCCCTTCCCGATCAACGTAGCCTACTTTTGTCAAGAAGCTCAAACTAAAATGACGGAAACGTACGAAGTACGAACAGAAACAATATTCCGAATTTCGATCGGAATCCGGGATTTATGCTGCGTTCAAGTCCTCCTGGGACGTTCGTACTTACGAGTTGACAAGTCGTTACAACATCAGGTGCGTTCAAGTCAGTTTACACAAGATGGCGGTGAACCTTCTTTTAATAAATTACAAGAAAATACAAACAGGGTCTTTTAACTCTGCTTATAGAAAATGAAGAGCAAAGAATTCGCATCAGGTGTGTTTTGCGTTTTTAATATTTTTTTAGATCCTTATCTAAAAAGATCCTTTTTAGACCAGGATCCCAGTATAACTGATTTTCAGCATCAACAAGTGCTAAAATACAGAGATTTTAAAAAGCTGTTAGCTAAATGCAACCTGCAACGTGGCAAATCAAAAGATTTTTCACCTATAGGTGCAAAAATTATAGCATTTTTTTTTTTACTTGGATTTCATTAACTAGCTGCGTAACAAGAACATGTCCAATTTAAGTTTATAGGACAACTAAACTATCAATTTAAACAAAAATGTACCGTCAACTACAGCCGTTGCATCCATCGATTCCGCCATGTTTCTCATTGACACGCCCCCAACTCGGAAACTCGGGGCTTAAAGAAAATTTCTAGTTTCCCCACTCGTAATAACGACTTTGTGGTGGCGTTCATGTGCGTTCAACTCGTAAATACGATATATCCGACATGACTTGAACGCACCATTAGGCTACCCTTATAGGAAAACGTATTAAAATACTATTGTCGGTGGATTTCGCTAAATAAATAATTAGGTTGTTTAAGCCAGCTAAACTGGTCAAATTAAAAAGTCATCTTCAAATCCACTTCAACAAAACAGTTGTCTGTGGAGGTATGCATATCTTGAGTTGTTTGTTTAATATATGTACTCACAATATATTATTGCATAATAGTTTACCTGTGTACTTATTTATTTATTTTAGGCTATACTATACATTTTTGCAACCAATTATTGGTGTGATTATTTAGTTGTTAAATAAGGAACAAGTAAGTTTTTTTTTGTGCTATTTACAGGAAGAATGTTCTTATTTTTTTGTTGTTTTCCAGTACATCTTGTCTTGGGAGCACCCGTTCGATTTTACATCTGTAAGTAGTTATCAGTTAAAGTAATTGACCTTTATGTTGTTGTAACAGTTGATATTTAAAGATTTCTCTATGTTTGTGTCTTCCAGTGTGACATTCCAATCATATGGAGATGGCGGACTCTTATTCTTCTGGAGAACTTTCTCTGGAGAGTTTTCTCTGAAAGGTACTGGACATTTCCTCCAGCCTACCATTACATTTGCACCCCCTTCTGACCAATTTGAAATGAACCAAAATACATGTATATTTCAGTGTCTCTCCACATCACCGTAGCGCCATTTTGTAGAATATGAGCTGAACGCAAGCTGCGTACGCTCTTCTGTGTCAGCGGCGCTGTGTGGGTGCACTGTTTTCTTTCAAATCAAAGCGTAAATACACGCAGAAAACGTATCCTTGTGGCGCGGCTGACACAGTATAGCGTACGCAGTTTGCGTTCAGCTCATAGTCTACAAAATGGCGCTATGGTGATGTGGAGAGATACAGAGGAGAGAAATTGTTGAATAAAGTCGTTATTTTTGTTTTCTTCGTGTACAAAAAGTATTCTCATCGCTTCATAACGTTACAGTTGAACCACTGATGGCAGATGGACTATTCTGACGATGCTTTTCATACTTTTCTGAACCTTGACAGTGTAATTTACTTGGCAGTCAATCGGACAGTCACAAGCCTCCCGGTTTTCATCCAAAATATATTAAATTGTGTTCCGAAGACAAACGAAGCTTTTAGGGGTTTGGAACGACATGGGGGTAAGTGATTAATGACAAAATTTTCATTTTGGGGTGGAG